>NW_017307120.1:448134-511177 GCF_000935625.1 Nanorana parkeri
CCAGGGAGCCGGTGGCTTGCGTCCCAGTGCGTTCTAGAGGCCGAACACTCTGGAAAGCAGACTTTGGGGTTATTAACTGGCCCTCTCTCTTGGCTGTCTCTTCTCTCTCTCCCCACGCTCTCTCTCAGCTGTTTCTATCTGCTGTCTCTTCTCTCACTTTCTCTGTTGTCTCTCTTCTCTCTCTTTGCTGTCTCTTCTCTCACTTTCTCTGCTGTCTTTCTTCTCTCTCTTTCTCTGCTGTCTCTCTCCTGTCTGTCTTTTGTTACCTCCACTGAAGCAGCTTCCCAGGTCTCCTCTCGTGCGCCGGCGTCCTGTCCTCATGTGGTGCTCATGTGGCCGACATTGCACATGGGGAGAGGTGTCCCACCCCTTCCCGTCTGCGCCGTCTGGCACATTCAGCCGCACGAGCCCCACGGGAGGACAGGGCACAGGTCAGTGAGCCAATTGCGATCAGCCAGTGTTCGCTTTGCGATCGACTGGTGCCTAATGGCCACCCCTGCTTTACAAGATCAAGCAGCAGCATTCATTGAAAGTGATTTTAATATCATTTTTTATTTTTTTTGTATCAAACATTGAAATTTTCAAGTATAAGCATAGAGCAGTTTACAGTAGAAAGGCATTATTGAGTGCAAATATAAAACATAACCATATACAGGTATGCCGTGTGATACTTCAAATTAAATAAGCAATTGTACAGTCTGTAGACTTTGTTAGGAAAGGAAAGACAATAGCTCACAGAAGGATCTAGGAAATGGAGGGAAAAAAAGAGATCCCGTAGTTCCGGGGAAGGAAAGATTTAAAGGAGTCGAGGGGGTGGCATTGAGGTTCTAAAATTTGCAGAGGAAGTCCAGAGCCTAGAGGGACATCAAACTTTCTGGGGACAGAGAAGGATGCGTGTAGTTGATCCATGGTTGCCAGATCTCCACAAATTTCTTGTTAGCATCCTGCAGAATGCTCGTCAATTTTTCATTTGGGAAAAATAAATCTATCCTCCGCTTGACTTCTTCAAATGGCACAAATTGTTTTTTCCAAGCAGAGGCTATAGTCTGCTTAGCTGCCAACAGTAAATAGGTGGTCAAGCGGTGTTGGTTTCTAGTGAGATTCAAGGGTTTGAGGTGCAAAAGAGCCATTCATGGGTCCCTTGCAATTGGTATAGAGAATACGTTACTCAATAATCGGAATACTTTAGTCCAGAATCTGGCAAGCATGGGGCATGACCACCATGTACAGAGAACATCACCCCGGGCCAGACAACCCCAAAAGAAAGCGGACGAGTGTGTAGGGTGAAGATGGGCTATTCTGGAAGGCACTAGGTACCATCTGATAAGGGATTTGAATGCAGTCTCCAGACAGGTCACATTAATAGTACATGTGGCCATGGAAGACCAGATCTGTTGCCAGGCCTCTGGGGTCGGTGCTGTCCCAAGGTCACGCTCACACTTAGTGACATAAGTGTGTTGGCAGGGGGAGGTTAGTGAATTCAAATGGGAATAAACTAGAGAGAGGGAAGCGCAGCGAAGAGATACTGGGGAGTGGTCCGACCATGATGCCGAGAGGATGCGGGCGTCAACAACTGAAGGGAGGAACCCAGGTTGCAGGAAAATGTGGTCAATGCAGGATGAACTGTTGTGTGGGTGGGAGTAAAAGGTGTAGTCTCTGGTAGTTGGGGGGCGCTTCCTCAAAACATCAATTAGGCTATGGTCAGTTAACGTTGCCTGGAAGAGAGAAGCTTGGGATTGTATGTGTGGTGCTGGCGCAGAAGATGGGCGAGGTTCAGATTTGTCTAGTTTTGGATTCAGGGTTTGGTTGGAATCTCCCGCCACCAGCAAGGTACCCCGAGATTGTTTTTCGAGCACATGAAGGAGATGTGAAAAGAATCGATTTTGGTGGGTGTTAGGGGCATAGTAGGAAACTAAGGTCAGCTCCACATCACAAATGGTGCCCTGTAGTATTAAATATCGACCTGTAGGATCTGCTATCTCTAGTGAACACTTAAAGGGGGTATTTTTATGGAAAACGACCAGTATGTCTTGTTTCTTTTCGCGAAAGGTGGCTTGAGATGCCTGTAGGTAGTTCTTATGTAGATATTTAGGGCAGAATGAGGTGGAGAATTTTATTTCTTGTAAGCAGACTATATTTGCTTGGTGAGAGGAAAAATAATTAAAGGCCAACCTACGCTTTTGGGGTGAGTTTAAGCTCACGTTATGTGAAATAGGTTTAAAAAATTGTGTCGCCATATTTACCGAGAAAAGAGGGCAGCGCTGTGTTCAAGGTGCAGAGGTAGAAAATCTCGAGCCTGCAAAGGGGAAGAAGGAGGAAAGGAAAGATCAGAGAAAGAAAGAGAATTAGAATTACACAGAAAACAAAAAACGCAAAAAAAACAACAATCCAATTCAGCGTAGGCGATGAGTAGTAGGAAGAAATACGGATTAGTATTTCAACAGGTCTGAGGGTGCCGTACCCACCCGGGCGTGGAGGGAGAAGAACAGTGGCGTCGCTACAGGGGGGGGGGGACACAATTCCCCCCAGGCTATTGCTTGCCCCCCGATCTGTGGTAGCTGTGCAGGGTAATGACGGCTCTGGAGCAGGTGTGCGGGGGGTTAATGGTGACTCTGAGAGCATTAACCCCGCACACCTACCCCAGAGCCGACATTAAACCCCCCCACCACCACCACCTACCCCAGAGCCGACATTAACCCCGCACAGCCACCTGGGAGCCACACAGACAACCATGGACCCTGCATTTCCCACCTGAAAGTCCACACAGCAGACCACAGACCACCTGAGAGTCCAAACAGCCCACCATGGAACCTTCTCAGGCACCTGAGAGTTCACACAGCCACCTGAGATCCTCTGCAGGAGACAGGCCAGTACCCCGGAGTAGCACAGAGTATTTCTGTATAATGTATTGCTGGAATTTGTAGTCCTTTATAGCTGGTGGTATTCTGCATTGTTGTATATTGTATTTTTAGGTTTTATAGTCCTCTATACAGTGGCAGAACTACAGGGCCCTAGCATTGCATTCTGTCACTTGGGGGGCCCAGGCATTAATCCAAGCACTTCTGGCCCTGAGTCTAACCCATCTGTCTACATACACATACCTTTATCTATATCTATATCTATATATACTTTATTAGTTTTTTTTCAGTGGTATGATTAAGTGGTGAAAATTATTAGTGCCCCCCCAGTTTTTTTTTTTTTTAAATCAGAAGTCAACTTTATTTGACAAATGCTAAGTACAAACGGTACAGGGGGGGCGGTCACCCCAACATCATTACAACATCTCCTGAGGAAATCAGGGGTGTAGAGAGACACAAATACAAGCTTACAATACAATGTGCACATTACAGTTACAGGGTAGTGGTTTGGCTCAATGGATACATTGGTCAATCTGCTATTACTGCCGTCCTAGTGTCATCTAGACGATGAGATGTATAGTAGGAGCACAGGTGGTGTAAAAAAATGTAGTCAGGTTAAAATTACACTGTTGACACTGTGGGGCTTCGTGTATCGGTACAACAAGCCCTAGCGTCCTATCCCCCCCAGGGGCCGCCAACGGCCACGGCTGGGGGGGAGGGGAGGAAAGAGCAGCCATCTCTACCCCCCGACACCAAACAGCCACAGCAGAGGTAGTGGGAGCTGATCCTGCTGTACGACATTCTAAACATGGCATAAAAGGATAAACAAGTAAAGCAGAACAGAGCAGGAGCCGAGGCACATGGCCACAAAGTCAGATAGAGGAAAGAGGGAGGGGGGAGGAGAAAAGGGACAGGGGCAGGGAGAATTTGCAGGAGAGAAGGGGCACACATGTGAGCATCACCTCGGTAACGTTTTAACTGTATTAACAAAATGAACAGGATAATACACGCCTGAGACCAGCAATCATGAATAGAGGAAATGGCTGGTTTGTACTAATAGAGAGTTGGTATTCAAAGTTCGATCTTTAATGCTCCCAAAGGCGTTGAGTGAGAGACAGGGTATCCCCAAAGGTAAGTCCTTCAGTACAAAAGGTAACATCGTTCAGTTGGTCCTAAAAATTAAAGCAATGAAAATAAACAAGCTAATGTGGAGAACCGCGAAACTATGTGGAGACGGCGAGGCTATTTGAGGGAGCAGAATATTTCTGCTATTGGGGTGTTCATATGAAACCCAGGGATGAGAGACCGAAGCTGATAAAGCTGATAAAGATCAATCTCCATTGTCGAGGGTCGGGCGTGGACGTAGTTTTCTTGTGGATCCTCATTGGGATCAAAGCCGACGTTCCCACAGCGGAGCTAGGCGTCGCTCTTTCGGGGGAGAAGCGTGCCGTGGGGTCGTGATGACATTTGCCGGGAGGAGAAGTTGTAGTTGTTCCAGGAGAGGCCCCGCTTCTTCAGGAGAGGAGAATGAGTAGGCCCGTTTATCAGAGCTGAAGGTGACCTTGAGTGGAAATCCCCATTTATACTTAATGCCATGTTGTAGAAGGGTGGTGAGAAAGGGCTTCACGGCTTTCCGGCGCTGAAGCGTCTGGGGAGCTAAGTCCACATAGATTTGGTAATCATAACCTTGAAAATGTAGGGTCCATTTTTCCCATGCAGCCTGCTATTGGGTATTTGAAATTGCAATAGCCAATTACAGACTGGCTATTGCACCTGTCAATCAGCAGAGGAGGAACCTGAAGGAGAAAGTTGTCCATCAGGTCCTCCTCTGCTGATTGACAGCAAGCAGTGGGCGGGTGCAATAGCCAGCCTGTTATTGGCTACTGCAATTTAAAAGAGCATATTACAGGCTGGCTATTGCGGCTGACAGCAGAAGCGCAGCGCGGAGGGGTGAGTAGACTGCACGGGGAAGGAAACTCACAGACTGTCAGCGATTTCTTCTTACAGGCTGTAATCGACTGTCTGTCCCCTCTGACACAGATTGATGCAGCCGATTACAGCCTGTAAGGAGAAACCGCTGCCAGTCTGTGAATCTGCAGTGGGGAGAGTTATCTGTGGGGACGGTGCTAACATTTCCCCGCCCCCCACCCAACAGCACCCTTCGGGGGTGATAGGAGTCCTTAATGCTGCTGTGCGCAGACAGCATTAGGAGCCCTGTCACATTCAAGCATGCATCACAGCCGCCGAACATCTTGAGATGAGATGTTCGGCAGCTGCAATGCACTCTTGGATGTGACTGGGCTCCTAATGCTGTCTGCGCACAGCAGCGTTAAGGTCCCCTGTCACTTCAAAACTGACTGTCCCGCTAGATTATGCAGCCGAGGTTGCTGAATTCTGTGCAGCCCGCCTTTCCTGACTGTTTCGGGGGGGCATTTTTGCCACCCCCCTGAAAAGTGCCGTGTAAGGCAAACGCCTTGTTTGCCTCGCAGCAGATACCCCCTGGGTCTCCTGAAGAGGAAGGCCAGGCTGGACAGCTTTTTGCCCCACAAAAGGCTGATTACCTTTTGCGGGGCGACATACATCTGATATTCAGTCTTAGTAAGGCTGGCCATACACTGCTCTATTTCCTCAAGTGTATGGTCACTCTTAGTAAGTAAAGCTGGCCATACACTGTACAAATTCCAAAACCAACTAAAATTAATTCAGTGGGTGCCCCTGTTGACACCCTTCTGCCTGGCATTCTTCCATCAGAAAATAAAAGAAGACGGGTGGAAAATTTTCAGGCGAACAATGTTCACAGCCAATCAGCTGCCATCACTGTTCAGGTATTGTGACAGCGGTGTGACTGTCAGAATACAAAGGACACAGTGGGAGTTTCATCCATTCTAAATGTTTAGTGTGGTGGAGGACTCTAATATGTTTTTTCATTTAGGCTGCAATTTTGAACGAAAAAAATATAATAGTGTATGGCCAGCTTTAGGCTTAACCAAGTACTGTTTATGGTACTGCTAAAAGTTTTAATGGCTACTTTACAATGGGCTTAATTAAAAGCATTTGGTCATAGAGGTTTACCATGGCTAAGTAGCCATTAAGAGGTTTTGCAGACCATCATGGCAATTACCAACATACTTGTTCTAGCTTGAGCTGTGTTGATGGAATTTAACTCTGCTTCTGTCTCTGAAGCTAATTTATGAATTTGTGCAAAAATGAGATTGACACTGTGCTCAGTACAAATCCCAGTTCTCAGTTTGGGATTCATCAGACCTCATAATTGTCCTAACACCAACAATCAGTCTCACCTTCTGAGAGACTCTGCATGCTGAAGTATGCCAAATCTGCACCTTTACACAGGAGAATGGCATCCACAGAAATCTATTGCCCATTTAGGGCTTTCTTGCCAGGATCGATGACTAGGTTACAATATGGACCACTTTCAGAGCTTATGGGCTATTCTCCTAAAATATTTGTTTAAGGCTTAAAGCAGATACTGAACAATTTTTAAATACTGTTTTTGTTATAAAATTAAAGTGTCCTTAACCACATACTACAGTGGGACCTGACACCGACTTAGTGATGGCCAAAAATATTGCCACCCCTACATTTCTGTCAGATAACGCACCACTTTGCGCAGAAAATTGTCGCAATTACAAATATTTAGGCATTCTCATGTTTATGTCTTTTGTTTGTATTGGAATGACAGAAAATCTGACACATTTCACACAAAACTCCTAACATGGACTGGACAACATTATTGGCACCTTCTCCAAATTGCAAGAGATAATTGCATTCCAAGTTTGCAATGCTAATGTAATTTGTAATTAAACTCACCGGTATCAATTAACAGGTGCTGACAATATAGAAATCACAGCGGCAACCAGTTAAAATGGTGAAAAATTGACTCAACCTTTCTGTTGTGTGTCTCTGTGTGCCACATGCAGCATGGAGAAGAGAAAGAGCAGCAAAAAATTGTCTAAGGATTTAAGAACAAAAATTGTGGAAAAGCATGGACAATCTCAAGGTTACAAGTCCATCTCCAGAGATCTTAATGTTCCTGTGTCCACTGTCCGCAACATTGTCAAGAAGTTTACAGCCCATGGCGCTGTAGCTAATCTCCCTGGACGTGGATGAAAGAGAACAATTGATTAACGATTGCAATGAAGGATTGTTCGAATGGTGGATAAAGACCCTCGATCAACTTCCAGACAAATTCAAGCTGACCTTCAGGTACAGGGTACAACTGTGTCAACTCGCACTATACGGCGCCATCTGAATAAAAAGGGACACTATGGTAGGAGACCCAGGAGGACCCAACTGCTGACACAGAAACATAAAAAAGAGATATAGGAGTTTGCCAAAACGTACCTGAGGAAGCCAAAATCCTTTTGGGAGAATGTGCTGTGGATAGACGAAACAAAATGACAGCTTTTTTGTAAAGCCCATCATTCTACTGTTTTCAGAAAAAGAAATTAGGCTTTTAAAGAAAAACAATAAAGTCCCTACAGTCAAACAGGGTGGAGGTTCACTGATGTTTTGGGGTTGCTTTGCTGCTTCAGGCACTGGATAGCTTGACTGTGAGCCTGACATTATGAAATCTGAAGACTACCAAAGAATTCTGGGGTGCAATGTAGGGCCCAGTGTCAGAACGTTGGGTCTCCGTCAGAGGTCATGGGTCTTACAGCAAGACAATGATCCAAAGCACACTTCAAAAAGCACCCAGAAATGGTTTCAGACAAAGCACTGGAGAGCACTGGAGAGTACCTATGGAGAGATCTCAAAACAGCAGTTGGGAAAAGGAACCCTTCCAATCTGAGAGACCTGGAGTAGTTGGCGAAAGAAGGGTGGTCCAAAATTCCTGTACAGAGGTGTAAGAAACTAATTGAGGGTTACAGGAAGCAATTGATTTCAGTTACTTTTTCCAAGGGCTAGGCTACCAAAACAGGAAAATTGTATTTCATACTTACCGTAATTTTCCTTTCCTGTCCAGCTCCATGGCAGCACACGAATGGGTTAATCCCTACCTCCTCCCCTAATCAGGATCGTAACTCATAAAAGCTGAAAGAGTCCCCTGGCTTGCCGTTCCGTAACTCGACTACTATATGGGTGGGCCTTGTGCTGCCATGGAGCTGGACAGGAAAGGAAAATTACGGTAAGTATGAAATACAATTTTCCTGTTTTCCTGTCAGCTCAACCACGCCATTAACCTGTCAATTGACATCCAAACAGACAAACGTTTTCTGCTGAAAGACATAAAATCTCCAGATAATTGTAAGGTGCATGGGCTCCTTTAGGCGCCCAGACCAAGTAGGAATATCTCCTCCACCCATAAGGAGCAACAGCAGTGTACTTACACCTTGTTAGCCAGGCCCCGAGGATCGCCAGCGAGGCTCCCATGGACCTGCACCATTTAGGAAAGCGCTCACAGGTACTTCGCCAACTCAAGGAGGTAGAAGAAGGCGGATAGCAAGAACTTTATCCCTGCTAGGTAGGCACCGTGCTCGGATCCTGACATATAGGAGGAAAAAAAAAGAACGGCAAGCCAGGGGACTCTTTCAGCTTTTATGAGTTACGATCCTGATTAGGGGAGGAGGGAGGGATTAACCCATTCGTGTGCTGCCATGGAGCTGACAGGAAATATTAATTGAGGGTGAAAATAACTTTGTCCCGTCAATTTTTGGAGTTTTGCGTGGAATGTGTCAGATTTGGCTTTTTTTCTCCCCTTTTTGTGTAATAACAATACAAACAAAAGAAATAAACATGAGAATGGCCAAACGTTTGTAATTGCAACAATTTTCTGCGCAAAGTGGTGCATTATCTGACTGAAATGCGGGGGTGCCAATATTTTTTGCCGTGACTGTATATAGGCACTGTATTCCCTCATGTGTTAGAATTAAATTTGTAACAACTGATAAGCATTCCATTATAATGCCAGTTCTCATCTCATCTCGACTGTGGCCTAATTCAGCTCACAGAACTGTCCACAGCTGGGGGCAACAACTATACAATGAAACACTGTTACATTGAAATTAACACTCTGTTCGTGGATACTGTTCATTAATATTACATAATAATGATGGAGTTGCTTTAACAAGTGTTGCTGAATTGGGTTCTAACGGTTTCTGGTACTCAGTAACTTAATTTAATACGGAACATGCAGATTTTCTACCAGCCTTTAAAATCCATATCCATATGCAGTAATGTCTATCAAGAATTATTATGCAACTGAAACATGAAGAAACAGATAAAAATAACCCACTTTCTCCTCTGTGCACATTACAGCAGATGGTTTTCCAAAGGATTTGGCTTGCTGTTTCTTTTATCTGATGCTATTTTTCTTTTCCCAACAGTGAGTGTGTGGATTGTCAACCAGGGGGCGGCTTGAGACTCTGCTGCTAGTTACGTATGATACCCCAATACTTTTCCACGAAGAACATTAATGTCAACATTTCTTGAACCACAAAGGACATATTGTACCTCTCTGATTTACTTCGCAATCAAGTATTCCCAAAAGTTTTCTGAGCATCTGTAGTAGCAAAGGTACAGATTTTATAATGGAGATTATTGGATGTAATTTGTCAAATCACAAGTTTATTTTAAAAGCTGATCAGATCGGGACTGTGTACAAAAGGCAAGCATAGCCCAAAAGCATTTAATAGACTACAGACTTCAAAATCTCAAATCTCCCACCATATTTTTTATTTTCCAAAAGAACTTGCATGTCACATTTGCAAACACAGTTGTGAACCAAATGTCCAAAGATATGATGTTAGAGAATTACGGCTTTCAAAAATGTGTCAGGATTTTTATTCTACAGTGATGTCTTTAGATGGACCTTGGATGGTTACGCAAGTTGGCCTGAGCTAAGGAGTATCTTGCTCTACAAGCAGATTCCTGTGTCTTTCTCCTGGAACGTAACTGTTGAAACTACAATGGATACAGTTCGTAGCAGGTAAGAAGGCACATAACTTCAGAAGTAATCTTTTCCAAAATCAATGCAATACCCAGGTAGATATCGAGATCATTATGCTCAGCTTATCCTAAACCATTTTAAAGCATGGTAAAAAAGTAATGATAATCTTTCTCTGCACTCAAAAAAGCAGCACCAAAACAGCCTTGCAGGATTTTTTATCAACTACTATTTAGTGAGAGGAAGATTGGGTTAGATAGTACACACCGTAAATACCAAATTACAATGCATTGGAGAGAAATTAATTTTCACTGCATCTATTGTGGAGCAGGTATATTCATTTAATTTTAGAGCTCATTCACACTAGCATGCCTGCTAAAACAGAACATTTAAGCGGGCGGCTAGTGTGTTGTGACAGCACTGACAGTGTGTGGTGTACCTGCTGTTTCATTTTTTTTCTTTCTTTTTTTTAAAAGTACAAACTATACATGCCACATGTTGCGTTGTGGTGTGCTGATGGTGCAGTGAACTACTTTTTTTCATCCCAACATTCAACGCAACGCTATTCTGTTAATGCACTATTAGTAATAGCTAACATCATTTGGGTATAGCAAGGTAAAATCTGAAATCTTTGTTTTTAGGCTTCTTTGTCATTTTACCCTGCATAGCATCCATGGCCATCTGAATGACCTTTGTTCTGTCCCCTCTACACATTACCCTGTGGGCTGTGTATAGCTCGACATGCAGCTTAACCCTCATATACTGCAATAAGCCATACTGGATGAAATCTTGAAGCTTTATTAATAAAATAGGGTTCGGTGAAACTGGTGAAAAGAACATGAAAACATATAAGCAATATATGAACGTGTAAATTAAGTGATAGCTCACAGATATAAAGAGAAACAAGTTCGTCCATACAAGCAATGCTGCCGTATGGGGGATCTGGGCATTTGCTCCTTGATTAAGAATTTACCATTGTTCTATAGCAGGGGTCGGCAACCCCCGGCACGCGTGCCCGGCTTGGCACGCGAGGCCACATCGGCTAAAGATATATGCTCTACAGCACCATCTTGTGGCTGAATTTGAAATGGCAGGTAGGTAAGTCAGAAATCTGATGCCCGAGGACAGAACAACCTTTGTTATTACTTTAGATGTCTGCCACCATGTTAAAACAGCTCAGATGAAGCTAGATCTTATGAATTTTAAAAAGATGCAAAACTGCAAAAGCAGACTCCTTAGGGCTAAATCAGATGCGGAAATGCACTGTGCGGAAATAAAAGCAGTTCATTCCCGCAGATTACACTAGGAGAGTGCAGCTCTCCCCATGCAATTACTGCAGCAAAATATGTTCCTGATGTATACCTAATACAAATGTATCTCCTCATTTACCCTTTTTATTTTATCCTCCATACTTTTAACCTTTTAAAATTGTGTTTTGCCTTAAAATAAAGTTTTTGTGATCAGAAACATAAACATTCTAAAGAATAACATATGCATTTTTGATGAGGTATTTAGTTCACAGAAAGAAGAAAAAAATGTGGTTACTATATTAATGTAAATCTGTTCTGTTCCAACATTCCGATTAAGGGCTCAGTCAGTTTACTAAACATTGTTGCATGAGATAGTATGGTCATGTGTCCTTTTTCAGTGAAACATCACATGTGATAACAAAAAGGTAAATTAATTAAAAACAAATTAACAAATGTGAGATAAATAACACAAAAACTGTAAAAAAAAATAAGATAAACATTACATTAAAAACATTAACGTAAATTCACCCCAAAAAAGTATGAGGTGATTAGCACATGTTGATGGCAGTTGTTACTTGCAGCCTGTCAGTCTGTGGCAGTGTGCAATTGTTCATAACAACCACTTTGAGGCAATGGAAGTATTCAAGGACACATTGCTGGAGAATAAGTTCATCCAAAGGAGGATACAGTGAAGAATGCCATCCTCAAGGCGGTTATGGGACCAAATAAAAAGCGTTTTTTATGCCTTGCTGGTTTTTAGTGTTATGGGTGCAATTTACTGCACCCATATGCCTTTTTTTAATTGAAAATGACCAAAAAAAATGAAGCCTACATGATGAGATAAATACCACATGTTTTAAATCATTATCCCATTCATAGATTTGATTGAATTGTATGCTTAAAGCGGACCTTTACACTCAAAAATCAAATTCTACCAATGCATCCCTCTATGTATGATGATTAACCCCTCATGACCAGCGACGTACAGTGTACGTCACTGGCATCGGGGCTGTTTAAACAGACTCCTGAAGGCTTTTGGCGCCGGGACTCTGTTTAAACTTGTAAAGTCGACTGTCGGCTTTACAGTAGAAGCGATTCTGGCGGCTCAGCTGCCACCAGATCACTTCTACGGGCCGCTGAACGGGTCCCGCCCGACACCTCTGCCATGTTTCCCGGGCTCCTTTTGCCCCTCCTATGGGCCTGGGACCGGCTTCTTTGGTGTGGGCGGGAAGCTGGGGAGGAGATGGGCGAACCTCCGTTCACCGATCCCCTCCCAGTTCTATGGGATCGGGAACGATGCAGGTTGCATCACTTCCGGTCCCATAGCTGTCAGTGCTGGGCGTCTGAAGCCCAGCTATAAGCTATTAAAGTGCGATCTGCACTTCAATAGCTTATTTAGAGTGTAAAGGTGACACTGGGGGTCCTTCGGACCCCCAGCATCACCTTTAAGAGTACCTGTCACCACCATCTGCTATCACATGGGGGGTTTGTAAGCCCCCCTATGTTATAGCAATTAAAGTAAATTAAAACAAAAAATTAAAAAATAACAGTTTTTAAAATAATGTTCAAAATTTTTAAAGTTCCCCCTGCGAGCACGCGCATTTTTACGTAAACACGCGTTGCATGTCCCACGTATGCAAACGACGAATGCGCTACACATGTTGGGTATCGCTACGCACACCGGATTGAGAGCAATGATTCTAGGGCCAGTATTTTGGGGTATCTCTAAACTGATGACCTGTGAGGGCTTTTAAAGCGTCGTCTATGGACTTGTGGGGGTACTGAATTTTGTGGCCAGATGCACACCATTTTTAACCTGGGCATGTTGGGTATCTATTTACTTGTTGTAACCTTTTATACTTTATTAAAACAATGGGTATTTTATTGTGTTTTGGGGTCATTTAAGTGCATTTTTTCAATAGATTTTGGGGTTTGATAAGGAGTTGCGCTAATATTGTGCAACATAAAAATTTGCAACTGCCACCATTTAATTCTATAGGATCTTGGCTTTCAGAAATTATATAATGTTTCGTGGTTTTAAGTAATTTTCAGGCCTAAAATGTGGAATATAAGATGGGTGCAAAAAATGGGGGAAAAAGGCTGCAGTCATGAAGGGGTTAATAATAACATAGACATATCAGGTGTAAAATGCTGCGATTTTAGAATACTTACACTTGCAGCATTCACTTCCTGCTTTAAAAGGGTAAAATTACTTCAGTTTGCCCAAGCATTGCATCCTGGAAGGTTACATCAGCAGAGCATTGCTGGGAAATCTCATCTCAGGGAAAGGCATTTTCGTACCCTGAGATGATGTGCATGGTCACATGTCCTGGTCACATGTCTAGTCACATGGGCCAGAAATCCAGATGCAAATGCATCGATGCAAGACTTTAGGATACATTAATGACATTATATGATGAACCTATTTATTTGAAAAAGATGTTTAAAATTGTTTACCATATTGTTGATGCCTAGAATGTGGCTGTGTGGTCCAAGGAGTCTATATGCCTATAGTCATTTTAGATAATATTGTGTTGAGAGAGATGCTGTCGATACAGTATTGGTGGGATTATACATTGGCTCTTTTTTAGTTATTTATTTGTATAATAAAAATATATTTTTTAATAAAGATATATGTGCAATATGTGTTCTTCATGCCTATAGTAACACCCTAAAAGCCCCACTCTCTTCAGTTTTTGATACATATATATTTATAAAAAAAAACAAAAATGCATTAAAATGAGGATGCACAAATCCCAGGAACCCCGTATGCTCCTTAAAAATGACAGCTGCCTCCTAACTGTTGAATTTTTCTCTAGTCTAGTCTAGTCCTGGAGCTGGAAAAGTATCTGTACATGTACTTGTACCGAGTACGGTACTTGGTATCTGTACATCCCGAAAATAAAACGAAAACATCAATCAGTAATCTGACTAAAGAAGATAGACACATGAACTGTGGAAAAATGGTACAAAAAGGTATTCCTCTGTAACACTAGGAAGACTACCATGATGCAATAAAAATGTGTCAATAAAAAGATATCAATAAAAAGAATGTCACTAAAAATGTATCAATAAAAAATTCACAAGACAGATGACATACTTTGATGATGTTATATCTAGACAAACGTAAAGGGCCATATATAAAAAAAAAACTATTTAGCATAAATAAACCCTTAACCAGTTGACATCCGCGCTGTTAAACCCCCTTCCCATCCAGGCCATTTTTCAGTATTCAGCGCTGCAGTACTTTGACTGACATTTATTCCGTCATGCAACGCTGTACTGAAATTAATTTTATACCATTTTTTGGGGACAGATAGAGCTTTCTTTAGGTGGTATTTAATCATGACTGCGGTTTTAATTTTTTACTATATTAAGGAAAAATGAGCGAAATTTTACCCAAAAAAACTGTTTCCCCTATATTAAATGATAAAACATTTATTATTACCCAATTTTTTGGTAAAATATAAAAGACGGGGTCACGTCGGGTAAAAAGACACCAAACATGTCAAGCCTTAAAATTGCGTGCACGCGCGAAACCTCAAAAAACGATAATACCCAAAATTGGCCATAGGCGACGCTTTAAAAGCTGTTACCGCTCATCAGTTTAGTGTTATCAGTGATTGATGGCCCTAAAATGATTGAGTCTCTTAACTAATCCACGACAACCCACTTCAAGGCTAGGAACTCGAGTTTGTGAGCAGGGTAGTTCCTCTCGGAGGGGTTAAGGCTTCGGCTCACATAAGCCACTGGTCGTAACAGCCCATCATGCTCCTGTTACAGCACTCCCCTAAACCATCTCAACTAGCATCGACATGTAATTCGTAGGGTTTAGTGGGACCAGCGTATACTAATAAGCTTCTTTTAAAACTCTTGAAGGCCTCTTCGCAAGATGTATTCCACTTGTGTTGTTTGGACTTTCTTGGGCCTTGATGTTTGTGTCTGGACCCATCGAGCACTTCCTCCTCCTCCTCTCTTCTGGTCTTTAGCAAGTCAGTCAGAGGCCAAGCAATCTTTGAGAATCCATTCACAAATCTTCTGTAATAGGAACAGAACCCCAGGAATTACCTGAGCTCATTGACATTTTTAGGCCGCAGCCAAGTTCCGGTAGGCAGAACTGACACTTCTCCAAAGATAACTTCAACCCTTCCTAATGGAGTCATTTGAGAACCTACTAAAGTTTCTGTTCATGCTCTTCCAGGGTTTTCCTGAAAACTATCAGGTCACCTAAGTACACCAGTACTCCTACCATCTTCTCCATTAGACGCTGGAAGCAGGAGTTCCAGTTGAGCCCTGAGTCATGCGGTTGAATTCGTAGAACCTCAAAGGTGAAAGCAGTCTTCTAGTTATCTTCAGGTTGCATAGGAATCTGGTGGTTTCCACTCCGCAAATCCAACACGTTGAACCACTAGGCTCCCGTCAAGCACTGTAATGGATCCTCTATTCTGGGAGTGGTATACTTGTCAGGAATGGTCCTCCGATTGAGAGTGCGATAAACTATGCACAAACGGATGGACCAATTTTTCTTGCAGACTACCACGATAGGAGAAGCATAGGGACTTCTGGGACTTCTCAAATTATCCCAGTCCTTTTAAGCTCTGTCAGCTGCTCTCGTAGATCATCTAAGTCTCCCAGGGGAACTCGCTGAGACCTTTCCCAAAAAGGTCTATCATCCTGCAGACGGATACATGCTCTTTGCACACCCCACATCAAACTCATCTTTGGAAAATAGATCTTGTCACCTGAGGAGCTGAGCTTGTGGTCTCCTTTTCAACTCCAATGAGATAGGGGACTCTTTGGGAAATAACTTTTCATCAGGGATGTTCCTCTCTGCTCCCTACCACTAAGTAGGTTAGTGAGAGGGGGGTAGCTGAAACCACTTGCCCGACTGGCAACTTCGTTTTCAAAGTCACTGGAGCATCAGAGGTATTGCATACATTTACCAGAACTATGCCTCTGGATCAGTACAAAGCCTTTGTGGAGATTAACTCTGGGACTATCTCTATCCCAGAATACCCCAGATATTCAGTATAGGTTTCTAGGATTACATAAGGACCAGGCTGGGTCCATCTGGCTCTGGTACACGTCACTTCTCCAGGTTGCAAAACTGTTTCCAGAGGTGTCCCACTTCAGCTGGACCTTTCTGCTCCTGCATCATTTGAAGGTATACAGGCTGTAAAGCTGGATGTACCCTCGGAGAATTAAACTTCTCTTCAGTCACTAATGGAGTCAGAAGCCATCTTACCAAGTCGGTGTTGGTTCCCACAATGATAGAGTTCCTATTGGACCCCAGTGGTGGAGCACTCACAATAGCTAGTGTGTCAAACACTCCAGCTTGCCCAACAACAGTAGGGCTGAACTCCATTTGAACTTGTACATACCCAGTATACGGAAGATTTTTGGTTCCAATGTCTCAAATCTCAAGACCTTCTAGCTTCTGCAATGGTATATGCTTCAAATGTTTCTTGTAGAAGTCTTGATATATTAAAGTGACTTGAGCACCAGAATCTAGAAGGGGCTTTGTGTTGACTCCCTCCACTTGTACTGGTACTATTGGGGACAGACCAATCAACTCGTCTGAGTACCGCTTGTGATTGGCAGTGGATGCTTGAGCTCCTGTCGATTTTACAGTTATTCCCCATCTCTCTAAGGGTGGTTGTTTGGAGTTCTCCTTATTGAAAGTCAAAGGTGGGTGTGCACGACTGCCTAGTGACATAGAACCAGACACCAAGGAGGAGGATTTAGGAATTTGAGCAGAAGAAGCTTTAGAACTGATTGGGGGGCGTCTTCTGCTGATTTATTAGATTTTATCTTCGGACCTCAATTTACCTGGGTGCCCAGTTGGCTCCTTCACCCGGCCCCTTTGAAATTTCCCACCAACTCATCAGCGGCTGACTGCTGTTTTCCCACCACAGCGATTGTTCGTTTAGGATTTCAGCCTTCCACACCACTGGGCTCCACCTGGCTGTATCTTCCTAGGGGCTCCACCTGACCACCTCCAGTGCTCCCAATGTCATCTCAAATGTGAGTGTTTCACAATTGCTTACTGCAGTAGTAGCGCTCTCGATATATACATTGTTTCCGTTCTGTTACCACAGGGTTCCTCTCCCTGTTTTTCAAAGAGCTTGCACACTGTGTCCCATGTTCATTTACCTCCTCCAGCTAGTTTGTATCCCCTGGTAGTCGCTTGTCCTTTTGTCCTTGCTTTCTTTTCATCAGAGAGCAAGTCTTTCACAGCTTTCAGCGCTTCTTCTGCAGACTTGGAGGTGTTTTCTCTTTTGGGACAACAGGTTCTGAGGTGACCAACCTCTCCACAGTTAAAACATCTCCTTCTAAAAGTGGGGGTCATCATTCTGTACCTTTTTCATCAATGTGAATTGAGAATGTATATACTCTATATTGCCAAAAGTATTGGGACGCCTGCTTTTACACGCACATGATCTTTAATGGCATCCCAGTCTTAGTCCATAGGATTTAATATTGAGTTGGCCCACCCTTTGCAGTAGGGATGTCCCGATACCAATGCTAGCATCGGAATCGGGCCCCAAGCCTAGCGCCGAAGCTTGCGCTATGTTTTTTTTTTTCTTCTTACTTACCTCGCCGAGCGTCGCGTCACAGCGGGACATCCCTACTTTGCAGCTATAACAGCTTTAGCTATTCTGGGAAGGCTGTCCACAAGGTTTAGAAGTGTGTCTATGGGAATGTTTGACTATTCTTCCAGAAGCGCATTTGTGAGGTCAGGTACTGATGTTGGACGAGAAGACCTGCCTCGCAGTCTCCGCTCTAATTCATCCCAAAGGTGTTCTATCAGGTTGAAGTCAGGACTCTGTGCAGGCCAGTCAAGTTCCTCCACCCCAAATTCGCGTATCCATTTCTT
The DNA here is from genome assembly GCF_000935625.1 of Nanorana parkeri. NCBI lineage: Eukaryota > Metazoa > Chordata > Amphibia > Anura > Dicroglossidae > Nanorana > Nanorana parkeri. Next base: position 466,024 of record NW_017307120.1, read on the forward strand.
TATGGACCTAGCTTTGTGCACTGGTGCACAGTCATGTTGGAACAGCAAGGGGCCATCCCCAAACTGTTCTCACAAAGTTGGGAGCATGAAATTGTCCAAAATGTCTTGGTATGCTGATGCCTTAAGTGTTTCCTTCCCTCTAACTAAGGGGCCAAGCCCAACCCCTGAAAAACAACCCCACACCATAATCTCCCCTCCACCAAACTTTACACTTGGGACAATGCAGTCAGGCAGGTACCGTTCCCCTGGCAACCGCCAACCCAGACACGTCCATCAGATTGCCAGACAGAGAAGCGTGTTTCGTCACTCCAGAGAACACGTCTCCACTTCACTAGAGTCCAGTGGTGGTGTGCTTTACACCACTGCATCCGACGCTTTGCATTGCACTTGGTGATGTAAGGCTTGGATGCAGCTGCTTGACCATGGAAACCTATTCCATGAAGCTCTCTTCGCACTATTGTTGTGCCAATCTGAAGGCCACACTGTTGTGGAAATTTTATTGGGATGTGTTTTTAGTATATTGTATATGTGAATATTGTCATCATGTCTCTTAGTGTCAGCTTTGTTGGGCTATGCTCTATGGAGCATGGCCGGGATTAATCAGCACTGAGTGTAAACTATTGGAGTGGATATCTTCCTGTGGATGGGGAGAAGCGACTGCTGTGTGCAGGGGTCTCCGCCGGCGAATGGTCCACGTGCTATACGCTGGGCTGTTGGACGTGGGAGATTGATGTGCATTGCGGAGCGGCATCCTCTTAGCGAGTGCATGGATGCCAGCGAGGGCCCCTGCGTAATGCGCAGATTTATTCATTTGGCGTGGATGCATTTGCTTTGAGAACAAGGTATCATTTGGGATACATATCTGCCTTTATGAAAGGAACATACGCCTGTATCTTTTTGGTGCATCTAATCAACGCACTGGAAATAATATGGCGTTGTCCCCGCAGATAAGCTCACATTCATAGGGACCGTAGTATAATCCTGCTAGGCATTGTTCACTGAACAATGCCTGGTAGAATTTGCGCCAGTGGCGGTAGTATATGTGCGGTTCTGGTCAGAGCGGCGTCCATGGCACGCTGATTCATTTGTTGTACTGTTTTGGCGGGAACTCCGTTGCACATGGTTTAACTAGTGTGCACGGAATTCACATGCACTAGCATCTGAGAGCTATGCACGGTGTTTCACATGCACGAGCATTTACTCCCCTTTCTATTGTCTATTCAAGTGTATACATGTGTCTCATTGGCTGACTCTGTGTTATGTTATGTTAAGCCCATGTTCATTGGCACTAGTATAGCTGGTTTAATATACTGCCATCTTGTGGTCTTTTTGGTTATAGCACCATGTTTTTCTGTGTTCCCTCACATGTATGATGTATTTCCTCCTTCTTATCTGAGTAGTCCTTTCTTCTGTCATTGCTGCCTATATCATGGCCACATGTATTATGCTCACAGGGGGGAAATATTACCATCTTTGACCTGCAAATACCATCTTTTCTATCATCTGCTGCATCCTTTTGTCTGCTGTAACCATCTGCATTCAATAAAGATCTTCGTGGATGGATGAAAAAGGTGTTTGGTGAGTTCAGCTATCTGATAAGGATTGTCCGCGGTGATTATATCTGCTTATACAGGCCAGTTATAGAGGTCTCAGCAAGGGATAAATCACAAATACAACAATCAGAGTCAGAATACTGGGTCTAGGGGTTGAGAACCTCTTAGTATTTGACACATCCTGACCTTGTCCACTGTCACAGTATCAATCCCTTTTTTTTTTTAAGTATCTGATGTAAAATCTTTTCAAGTCGTCTCACATACTGAGACATCTTTTCTCCTTTCTTTTGGTAAGTGTGTTCAAATTGGTACAGCAATTAAGCGGTTTTCTCTGTTCGCCCAAAGACTTCTTGTAGGATGTTCAAGTAGTTTAGGGCAGTGCAATCTTGTTGGCTAAGTTTCAGTTTCCGAATGGCATCAGAAGCAGGTACCTTCAAACCTTTGGTGATTCTCTGCTCTTTTGCACCTCTGAAATATCCCATTCATCCAGGGCCTGCATTGCTTGTTCAATCCATTCTTCGAAACTTTCCTCACTTACTGGCACAGGGAGGTTGCCTGAGAAAAATCTCAATATCCCAACCCAGTGTAAGGTGTATCATTCTTTCTGCACTTCAGCACCAGAACTCCTATGGCCGTAATTAATTCTGGTCCTATGCTCATTACTGAGCCCGATGGAGAAGCACTTTGGGATGAAGTAGCTTGGTTCGTGCTCTCTTCTATTTCTTCGGGCAATCACACATTTGCACCCTGAAAACATGCAGGAATACATTTTTTCCATTTGAGTACAACATAAACATGAGTAGTGCCTTTGTTCACCCTCATATCTCTTATCAGTCCACGCTGTTCAGGTGCCAGTGTGTTTATAATCTGACGAACTTGTTCTTCAGTCCATGGGTCAATAGGGATATCCAACACCACACTAAGCTCTAATTTACTGCATTGGTCTATACACCACTCTACTGCTCTCTCTGGATCCATGATATTGGATGTGTTGTTTAGTGAGGTCATTTTCTTGGTGAGGAATAACAGGGAAATCCCGGATGAGAAACCCCCCAGTGTAGCATCACCCTGTTTTCAGTCAGTGATACCCAATGTAGGATAACACTGGCTCCAAAGGATGCTCTACAGTCATAGAACTAACGGGTCTCCCTGTGTTTCCTCTGTAAGAAACCGATATGATGGATCCACAGCACACCAGCGCACCTTGAGATGGTTTAACACAGTTTACTTTGTATGATAAGATAAATAACAGTATTGACATAGACCAAAGTGCACTTTCTATCATCAAACACTTTAAACCAGGGGTCTCAAACTCAATTCGCTCGGGGTCCACAGGACACATTTTTTTCTCCCATGGGGGCCACTTGCCAAATTTTATAAAATGTCATACTTCAAAATAAAATGTAACTATATTCAGTACCAGTGTTAATGTCTGTGTGTGTTTATAATGTCAGTATATGCGTTTTTCATGGTTTCTTTGTATGCAATGGCAGTATATTTTTGTGATGGTTTGTGTGTGTGTGTGTGTGTGTGTGTGTTTTGTCAGGATTTCTGAGTAGCTTCGGTATGTACTGTATGTTAATGTTTCTGTGTGTCCTATCAGTATGTATACATGTGTGTACAGTATGTGTGCAGTGTCATTATGTGTGTGCTTTTTTTCCCCTAAGGGTTTTAATTTTATTCATAGAGGACTAAAATATTCACACATTCACTCACACACAGAAATACGCAGACGCACAGACATACGCACATAAAAAAAGATGCACAAAAAGAAATAACCCCCCCACACTTACCCATGGACATACACACAGAGAAACACACACCTTTACACACATATAAAAATTCACACTGGAGCGGCTGTCTGTGCTTTTTCGGCTGTACTAATACATGCGGAACCGCTCAAAACAGAGAAAACAATGCACTTTCATGTGCATTGTTCTGATTATTGCAGGGACAACGTAGTACGGCCCTCAAAATAGTGCAAGCGCGATAATCCAGCTGATATATTAGCCGCAAACGAGTGGAATCCGTGCAGTTGTTTCACATACAGTGTTTGCGTCCCGTACGGTCTTTAGCACAGAGAACCGCGCAGGAAATACAAACGCTATATGTGAATGGAGCCTGGAAAACGCACACAATAATACACAAAAAAACACAAAACTCCTAATACACAGAAGAACACACATAATAACAAACACACACAGAAACAGACACAATAATACACACACACCTGCAGTACAGTGAGACAAGCACTGGGGAGATCAGAACAGTGTATTGTTATGTGATTGAATTGAGCAACTTTACCAGTGTGCATGCTGCCAGCAGACAGGATGTAATTGTAGTAAGCCTTCAGCTCTCACACCGCTTTGCAGTGAGTGACTTGCAGATACTCCCCCCGTGCTGTCAGTGAAGAACAGCTTTCTCTTCTCCGTTCAGACACACTGTGTGCCAGCAGTCAGGAGCAGCAATGCGGTCTGCATCCGACAGAGATGCAGACCGTGTAGCTGCTCCCTCAAGTCAGGCACAGGGTCCTGACTGTGTGGTTTACTTGACAGCCGGCCGCAGTCCGCATGGTACCGGTTTGCGGGCCGCAATTGGGGCCCTATTGAGGAGCGATTGGCCCTACATTAATCCGGCCCTGCACTCTGTTGATACACCCAGAGATGTGTGAACAAGTGTGCGGCAGCTCTTTTAACCTGATTGCGGCCGGTCACCGACCCGGATACCGAGGCCGCACCCCGTCATCCTGGTGAGCCCGCACTGACTACCCAGAGCCCCTACTGACTGTTGAGAGCCCCTACTGACCGCCGGGAGCCCCTACTAACCGTGCAGAGCCCCTACTGACCGCCCACAGCCCTCACTAAACGCCCGGAGCCCACACTGATCGCCAAAGCCCACACTCTCCGCCCACAGACCGCACTGACCGCCCAAAGCCCGAACTGACCTCCTAGAGCCCGCACTGACCACCCACAGCCTGCACTGACCACCCAGAGCCCGCACTGACCACGCAAAGCCCTCACTGACCACCCAAAGCCCGCACTGACCACCCAAAGCCCTCACTGACCACCAGAGAGCCCCACTGACCACCAGAGAGCTGCACTGGCCCCATGAGAGCCCGGACAGGCCACCTGAGAGCCGCACTGACCGCCAGAGAGCCTGCACTGGCCCCCTTAGTGCCCACAGAGCCCTCCTGAGACCTTGGAGACATCAGGTCGTGAACCCCAGAGCAACACAGAGTATGTAGCTTCATAGTATTCTTGTCAGGGACCATAGCACCTCCAGGTGGCGCTGGAACCAGGTCCTGCAGGTCCTGTGCTCACCTGCAGGTGTCTCCAGGCAGCCAGGAGCTGTCAGGTACCAGACCACCACTGGGTGGTGCTGGAACCTGCAAGTCCAGTCCTCACCTGCGAGTGTCTCCCAGCTGTCGGCGATTAATCACCACCTGGTGCTACCTGGGATAGTATTTAATCCCTCCCTGCAGTGTGGATTTTGCCTCAGTATTTTCTCCATTACCTGAGTCCTGTTGCCTCCTTGTTCCTTGACCCTTGTTCCTTGGCTCCCCTTGTGTTACTTTGCTCCCCAGGTTTACGTGCCCTGTTACCTTTTTGTATGTGCTTGTGTTTGCATTTAGTTGATTATTATTATTTGCTTGTGGATACTTGTTTTTGCTGTCTAGAATAAACTGTGTCCTTATAAGCATTGCCTGGTGTGGTCACATATTTGGTCCTCCCGTAGAGATACCCATACGCTGTGTGGTGACACCCGTGCACGGTATCTCTGACAGAATACTGAGGCCCCCCGACCAAATTGACCACACGGGACCTGCAGGCTTTTTGGAGCTTTCCTGTTTCCCTGTCGCTGCATTTGATATGGATCTAACTGCTCGTCCCTTTGGGGGTGTTCAGCCCTTAACCGAGATCTGTGATAAGGGTGACGACTTCACCCCTCCATTTACCTTATCACAGGTTGTGTCCCTGGTATGGCTATTGGAAGACGATCCAGCTGGGTTTTTAGAGTACTACTCTGAGTGTTCTCAAGATGCCTTGTTAAAATGTGTTAATGCAGTGCAGTTCCTTGTTGACCAGCGGGTCTGTGTGGATGCCTTTGCCCAACCCCTGCTTCAGATGTGGTCTGATTTGTGGTCCATGCAGGCTGGTCCCCACTCCAGGTCCCGATCGGGCTTAACCCTATTGCCCTTGACGACCGCAGTGACTACTGCTGTTCCTGATTATGGCATCTACTCCCAGGTTTCTACAGCAACGGCTCCTGTATGCCATTCAGCTACGCCTGTTCCCAAGGCAACCCAGCAAGAACCTTCACGTCTCTTGGCTACATATCAGGCAGACGCGAAGAATCTCAAAGAATGGACTGACTGTTCAGAAGATGAAGATTGGATTGACTGCTCCGAGGATGAGACTGTAGATGACTGTTTCAGTTATTCCAAGCCTGCTTCCGTTCCAGTGCAGTCTGCTTCCGTTCCAGTCCAGCCCGCTACTGTTCTAGTCCAGCCCGCTACTGTTCTAGTCCAGCCCGCTACTGTTCCATTCCAGCCCGCTACTGTTCCATTCCAGCCCGCTACTGTTCCATTCCAGCCCGCTACTGTCCCAGTCTAGCTTGCTCCAGTTCCAGCCCAGCCTGCTTCGGTGCCAGTTCCAGCCCAGCTTGCTTCGGCGCCAGTTCCAGCCCAGCCTGCTTCGGTGCCAGTTCCAGCCCAGCCTGCTTCAGTGCCAGTTCCAGCCCAGCCTGCTTCAGTGCCAGTTCCAGCCATGCCTGCTTCGGTGTCAGTTCCAGTCCAGCCGGGTCTGGCCCTGCCTGCTTTGGTTCTCGTTCCAGCCCTGCCTGCTTTGGTTCCAGTCCGGCCGGTGACGGCCCAGCCTGCTTTGGTTCTGGTTCCAGCCCAGTCTGCTTTGGTTCCAGTTCCAGCCCGGCCTGCTTTGGTTCCTGTTCCAGTTCAGCCGTTTCATGTTCCAGTTCAGCTGGTTCCTGTTCCAGTCCAGCCTGCTTTGGTTCCTGTTCCAGTTTAGCCTGTTCCTGTTCCAGTCCATCCTGCTTTGGTTCCTGTTCCAGTTCAGCCTGTTCCAGTCCAGCCTGCTTCGGTGCCAGTTCCAGGCCAACCTGCCCTGGCACAAGATCCTTCATCCATAGGACCTCCATTATTCACATCCCCCCATGCTATTACAAGAGGTTGCCTTCATTCCATGGACAGGCTGGTCCACTCAAGCAAATGGGGTCCTCGCCCATTTCCCAAGACGTCTTGTCCTCTGGACTTCACTATAGATGTATTGGATTGTAATGCATGTCCAGAGACTCCATTTCAACTGCGGTAGTGTGTGTCTGCTGCCGAGCTCCTCGCCTCTGTTGGTCCTGTGCCTGCTGCTCAGCTCCAAAGGTAGCCACCTCCAGAAGAAAAACAGTGTCAGCACAAATTCAGAGATGATTTGAGGATCTACAGCCGAGTGATACACAAATAAGCTAAATTTTTTGTTAATAGTTATGGTATTTGAATACCGCGCCCGCCCGTTGCGGTGCCGGTTCCAGCCCAGCCTGCTTCGGTGCCAGTTCCAGCCCAGCCTGCTTCAGTGCCAGTTCCAGCCCAGCCTGCTTCAGTGCCAGTTCCAGCCCAGCCTGCTTCAGTGCCAGTTCCAGCCATGCCTGCTTCGGTGTCAGTTCCAGTCCAGCCGGTTCTGGCCCTGCCTGCTTTGGTTCTCGTTCCAGCCCTGCCTGCTTTGGTTCCAGTCCGGCCGGTGACGGCCCAGCCTGCTTTGGTTCTGGTTCCAGCCCAGTCTGCTTTGGTTCCAGTTCCAGCCCGGCCTGCTTTGGTTCCTGTTCCAGTTCAGCCGTTTCATGTTCCAGTTCAGCTGGTTCCTGTTCCAGTCCAGCCTGCTTTGGTTCCTGTTCCAGTTTAGCCTGTTCCTGTTCCAGTCCATCCTGCTTTGGTTCCTGTTCCAGTTCAGCCTGTTCCAGTCCAGCCTGCTTCGGTGCCAGTTCCAGGCCAACCTGCCCTGGCACAAGATCCTTCATCCATAGGACCTCCATTATTCACATCCCCCCATGCTATTACAAGAGGTTGCCTTCATTCCATGGACAGGCTGGTCCACTCAAGCAAATGGGGTCCTCGCCCATTTCCCAAGACGTCTTGTCCTCTGGACTTCACTATAGATGTATTGGATTGTAATGCATGTCCAGAGACTCCATTTCAACTGCGGTAGTGTGTGTCTGCTGCCGAGCTCCTCGCCTCTGTTGGTCCTGTGCCTGCTGCTCAGCTCCAAAGGTAGCCACCTCCAGAAGAAAAACAGTGTCAGCACAAATTCAGAGATGATTTGAGGATCTACAGCCGAGTGATACACAAATAAGCTAAATTTTTTGTTAATAGTTATGGTATTTGAATGCATTTTTAAGATTTAACTCCTGAGTTTAGTGTCACTTTAATGCTGTTGTACAACAAAAAACAATTAAGGCCAAGAAGCCCGGACAGAACTCTGCATGTGGTATGAGGCAGTGCAAGAAGGTGTGAAAGTCATAGAGATTCTAGTTTTTCTGTTAATTACAACACATATAACTAATTGAATCTGCCTTGATATTCAGACTTTAAGATGGGTTCCGACTGATATAGGAATGGGCAATACCATGGGCCAGGCAACTTCTGTTGCATTGTACACAGGGTTGCAAACCTAATTCTTTATTTTTTACAGACAAAAAAACCCCACAAAATACAGACATACAATGTTTTCACAGACACATAATAAAGAATTTTTTTTTTCTATAAGGACTGCATTTTCAATATCAGCAGTGATTTCAGTGTTCTAATATGTTTATATCTATAAATAACCCGAGAATCTTTTACCTTAGGAGCCCCTTCACATCAGGAATACGGTTGCCACCCTTTCTTCAAGTGAACCCCGAACACTCTAGCGCAACGTGAAATTTTTTTTGGGAAGAATATACAGGAGAGAGGCAGGAAAGAAAGCAGGACAGTTAGGAGAGAGAGCGAGGAGAGATAGCCAGGACAGGAAGCGAGAAGAGACAGCCAGAGGAGAGACAGCCAGGAGAAGGAACGAGGAGAGACAGCCAGGGAAGAGAGAGAGGAGAGTCCTTTACATGAGGCAGAGTCCTTCTTTGGGTGTCCACATCACTTCCTGGGTGGAATGGACACTTCCTACTGGCTATCCGTTAGTTGGGTCCTCTCAGAATCCTAAAGAGTAGTGATGTCAGTGTGAGGGGGCTTGCCAGTGCTGGGACATTTGTAATGGGCAGATTAAAAGTCCTCACACCTAGAAACACATGGTGGATGAGATTAATATTCCTTGCTTTACAAAGTTAGACAAAAATAAACATGCAGGATTGGTCTTCATATTTTGACTGGAGTTAGGCTTTACCTACAGGAATAGAGGATCTTCCCCTAGTGAATATTCATTTGGAAAATGTATGTTAGCTTGCATGTTAATGAATAATGTGAACCTGTGTTCACTTTGAAAACAAAATCATGAGTTAGGGAAAACAAACAGAATTTTTGCTAGCACATAAATGGAATTCAAAGTGAACACAGCTTCAGACTGTAGAGCAGTCTCTGCTTCCTGCTTTGCAATGCTACACAATGATTGTGCTGTCTAGTCTGTGGGTGTATTCATTAAACATAGTGCCTGATATTTGCCTAAAATTTGTCCAACATTCGATGGTTAACACCTTGTTGGAACCTGGAAAGGTAAATATTAGTTTAAAAATAAATCTATATGTGTCTTTCTTTTTTCTACTTTGTTTAAACTTGCACACATGGTGAACTGGTTCAAGGTAACCAGTGCTTTAGGAGGGGGACCCCTGTTTTTTTCTTTTGAAGCAAACCCTCCTAAAGCACCTTCCAGTGCTGAAGGGCATGTGGGCTGGTATCAGCATAGTAAGGAGGCTGCATGCTCAAAGATCCTTTGAAATGGAGATATGGGCCTATCCATCTGTCCTCCTGTTGACATTCGCTCTCCAGGGTGCTGAATTTCTACTCCAAGGGTCCCTAAATGTCAGACCGCAGTCCCGACACGGCCGAAGCCAGTGCATCCACTGCCAACCATAACCCCCTTCCACTTCAGTCATTGGTTGCTAGGACCGCTCACATCCTAGCAACCAGTTACATCAGGCAGGGCCAGCTTGTCAGCTATAAGTGATGTACAGCCACCCAGATCATGGCCCTGATTAACGTCATTGGTTGCTAGCACTGCTGGAGTCCTAGCAACCATTGGCATCAGGCATGGCAAGATTGTCAACTACAAGTGATCTGGGTGGCTGTATATGTGTATCTAAACTGGTATCTGGACATCCCTACTAGGGACCCTGTGAAACATTGTAATAGCCACCGCTACTACAGTGATCTTCGGGGGTCTTGGTACTGCGCTATGCAGAGTGACTTCCCCTCTGCTCTAAAAACACATGTGGTCGCTCGCTCACCACAGCGGCCAGCAAACGTTCAGTATTAATTGCTAAAAATAATAGGCATTTCCTGAATGGCTGCTGAACCCAGCGAGCAACCCCCTATGTAAAGTAATGGGAGATCACTGTAAAGCACTGTAGTAGATTATTATTTATAAATACAGTTCAGATTTAAATTGGAGCACACAATACATCCCAGTTACGTTTAGATATTCTCAAAATACAGAGATGAAATGAGCATCAAATAATATAATACCGTTTCTATGGAAATAATATGCATTCAAATGATTAAAAACATTTTAATGAATTTTTATGAATATAATTACAAGATACATTTCAGTGTGAGGTAGATCTTGAATAAAAGTGTTATTGCTGCTTTCATATGTGCTGTATTAGCCCCCGTTCACACCAGCGTGGTTCGGTCACACAGATTTGTCCTTGCTGAACCGCTGATATGAACAACTGTAAGAAAACCTACTTTACATGACTGTCCATATTGAGTAAGTGTGAGCTACATGAAGTTGAGGAAGGAAGAACATATACAGCACTACTTGTAAATTCTAAGGGTAAAGAAGTGACTTTTCTGAAGAGTGATTTCTTGTGCAAGCCCTTAAGAGCTGGCTTATCAATTAATGAGCTGCCCATTGTGTCTCAGAGGATAAATATAGAGGATACTGATACTCAAGTATATATTGCTTTCCTGAAGAAAGTCCAATATTGCAAGGTGTAATTTTGTCCAGTCCATTTTTGGAGTTTTACGTGAAATGAGTCAGATTTGGCATTTTTTTTCTCCACTTTTTTGTGTCATACCAATACACACAAAAGAAATAAACATGAGAATGCCTAAACATTTGTAATTGCAACAATTCTCTGCGTAAAGTGGTGCATTATCTGACAGAAATGCAGGGGTACCAATATTTTTGCCTATGACTGTATATATATGTATGTATGTATGTATGTACACGATATTGCCAAAAGCATTGGGACACCCCCTCCAAATCATTAGATTCAGGTGTTCCAATCACCTCCATAGCCACAGGTGTATAAAATCAAGCACCTAGGCATGCAGACTGCTTCTACAAACATTTGTGAAAGAATGGGTCACTCTCAGGAGCTCAGTTAATTCAAGCGTGGTACCGTGATAGGTTGCCACCTGTGCAGTAAGTCCATCTGTGAAATTTCCTTGCTGCTATATATTCCACGGTCAACTGTTAGTGGTATTATAACAAAGTGGAAGCAACTGGGAACAACAGCAACTCAGCCACGAAGTGGTAGGCCACGTAAAATGACAGAGCGGGGTCAGCACATGCTGAAGCGAAGAGTGCACAGAAGCCACCCACAAGATTCTAGCAGCTCTTTCCTGACCTTTCCTGACCTCCCCCCTTTCCTGACCTTCCCCTCTTACTCTACTTTCTCTTTTCCTGCTCTTCTACCTAAGTCTGTCCTCTTGTAGTTCCTCATATAAGACCTAGAGATTCATGCATCCGGTTTACAGGCAATATCTAGTACTGAAACTGCTGCTCTAGCCTTCTCCGTTCACCTCCTGGTCAACAGCTGAGTAGTCCAGTAGCGTTTTTATAGATTTGATCCGATAATATAGACTCCGGCTTCTTGTCAATGTTTCTGTTATTGCCACACCTATACCTTAGACACACACAATTTGCTTTGGTTTATAAGAGCAACTGCGATGCTAGTATAGTGTTGTCATTCTTGGTTCATTACAGGGAAATATACTCCCCTGTGTATTGTATTGCCTTACTTCTTACGTGTGGTTGTTTTTTATATATAACGTACTGTATGAATCCTACAAAACTTCTAATAAAAATTGATTCAACACTAACTCTGTTATAGAGTAAAGACTGCATTAATTGGAGGCTCTAATGGTGAAAATTAAAGATGGATTTTTAAAATCCATCTTTAATTTAAATGGATTAATAGTAATTACAGTGTTTCTTTAAAGAATAAGTACCTCTCTGTTGAAAAATACTGTTTAGTAATTTGTATACAGTAACAAAACTGAAAAACTGTAAAGGTAAGAAAGTACATTTAAATGTTCTGCTTCTATTAAGGGTCAGAAATATTAGTCCTGATCCTCTCTACACATCCCTTGCCATCATCCCATAATGATGTCATGGGGTGACATCACTCCCCCACTCAGAATCTTTGCAGATAGGGGTGAGTCAGGGGTGCGTGGGCCAAGAGGTTGGGGGATGTGACAGAAGAAGGTGCATTTGGGTCCCCCGTCGTGTCTCTGCCTGCAACTGATGCTGAAATTACAGCCCTGAGCTCCTGTTAGACGCCACCAGGGCCATAGGTTGCTGTGGCAACTGAATTATGTTGTGTGTAGAACAGTCACAGATGGTTCTTGATAAAGCATTTAAGAGCAAAAAATAGGATCCTGTGTTACATAAGAGTGTTGAGAAGTCTGCCTTGGTGATGTGATGGCTCCACAAAGTTACCAGAAGTCCAGAAAAGGTGGAAAAGGACAATTCTATTTTTCCTTTCTTACATTATTACTGTTAAACCAACGGGTGCATTTGTGCAGAATTATCTATATCACAAAGAGAAAAAAAGCTGAGACTGCTAACCAGCAAGATATCTTTTTTTTTTATTAGAATGTGGTAGAAAAAAGTAACAAAAGCAATACCATTTTTTCCATAAAATATACAAAAAAGTCTCAAATAAAGATTTACAAAGAACAACTGGGATGTGTTTCAATTGCTTACAAAGGAAAAACACTAAAGAGCTGATTTACTAAAGGAGGATTATTTTTCCTCCTAACCTAGTAAACTTTAAACATCTGATCATATGCAGGGAATTGCAAAGGCTAACAAAAATGTGCTTATTTCAGAAAGATTGGGGGTGTAATTAATATTCTACTTAAAGTGGACTCAAAAAGTAAAGATTTTGTATCTTTCTGGGAAACATCTAGAACTGGTGCCTAAGCAGTGCCCTAAAAAAGTGTGATGCACTTCCTCTACTGATTTTTCAACATATCTATAATCCACTTCAATTTTTTATTATTGCATCAAAGCAGCTTAATTTGGATACCGTAAAGAGACCCTATCAGAGAGAAGAGGTAGTATGTTCACTTCTCCAGTGTCTTGGTTTTTCTACCTCCCTTCTGTTTCATCACTGCAGCCTGCATCAGCATCTTTGACATTCAACACAGCTTTACGTCCTTTCCTAAAAACACAAAAGGAAGTGAGAAGAAATCTTTTCAAATGGAGGCAAAATTAGTTACATAATTATCCTGAGAACATGTGTTTCCCTTTACCTCATGTTCTGATGGCAACTGTAACATTTTAGATTTCTAACCACTTTCTGTCTCGGTGACAATAGTCACCAAAACAAATAGAGAAGGCGAACTTCCCCAGCTGGGACACAGTCAAACAGCTATGGTTAAATTCACACTATATACAGGGCTGAGCCCAGGGACGTGAATAGAAATCACAGGGCCCCATAGCAAAATTTCGTATGCCCCACCCCCAAAAAATAAAATGCCACTGAACAACACATTGTTACAATCATGTGGCACAGTGCCTAATCTACAGCATATATTATTATCAGGGCTGGATTAACATAGGGGCCGCTGGAGCTCCTGCTCCAGGCCCACCCCTGCAAATAGGCCCGACCAACCCAAATCCGCTGGCTCGACCCATATTGCGGCCAAGCCGACCCCAACCGAATCGCAGCCAGCCTCCCCGATACGGATTGCGCCTGGCCGGCACGACCCAAATCACACCTGGCCGGCCTGACCCGACCCGAATCACAGCCGGGCAGACAGCCGTGGCCCTCTATTCAGGCATATCAGAGGGCTGCTTGCTCCTCAGTAATGCCCCGAGAGCAGTGGCGTCGCTACAGGGGGGTGAGGGGGGGCCCCCCTAGGTTATTGCTTGCCCCCCCCCCGTGTGCCCCCCGCCAGGGCCGGACTGGCCATAGGGCATGTCGGGCCGAACACAATCAGCCTGATTGTGTTCAGCCCGCACGGCCGCTATGCCCGATGCAGTGGCGTAACAACCCCGTGGACTATGGGGCGAGCTAGATCGAGCAGAGTAAACCTTTCCGGGAGAAAATGTTTCTCTCCCGGGAGCCGCTATCTAGAGGGGACTCCCGGAGCATCTGGGAGAGTTGGCATGTCTGCCATCAGGGAGGTACGGCCAGTACCCATGTGAGGGGCCTGGGCAGCCTGAGGGGCCCCTTACATGGGTATCAGCTGTACCAGGGGCGGCATGGCAGAGATGATGGGAGGGGGTGGTGGAGGCCATGCCCCAGCAGCAGTAGGTAAGAAGAGTTGGGAGGAGGTACAGGGAAAGGGACCCTGACGACCAGCTCACCTGGGGCCCTGCAGAGCCCACCCACGATAGAGTCTCAGGTAGGCTCTGCAAGATCCATGTGCTCTGCAGGGTCTCAGGTAATAGCGGCTCTGGGGTAGCTGTGCAGGGTTAATATCGGCTCTGGGGTAGTTGTACGTGGTTGATATCGGCTCTGGGGTAGTTGTGCGGGGTTAATATCGGCTCTGGGTTAGCTGTGCGGGGTTAATAGCGGCTCTGGGGTAGCTTGCAGGGTTAATGTTGGCTCTGGTGTAGCTGTGTGGGGTTAATGTCGGCTCTGGGGTAGGTGTGCGGGGACCTAGAGTCGCCACTGCCCGAGAGGCCCAAGCGAGCTGCCCTCTGATATGCCTGAGCAGAGAGCCACAGCCTCCAGTCTCATTCAGTAATCACCTGGAGCCTGCGCTGGCCACCTGGAGCCCGCACTGGCTACCTGGAACCTGCACTGACTGCCTGGAGCCCGCACTGACCGCCTGGAGCCCGCACTGACCGCCTGGAGCCTGCACTGACTGCCTGGAGCCCACACCAACCACCTGAGAGCCCATACTGACCACCTGGAGCCTGCACTGACCCCATGGAGCCCACACTGTCCCCCTGAGAGCCCATACTGACTACCTGAGGCCCTTCCTGACCACCTGAGAGCCCATACTGACCACCTGGTGCCCTCACTGACCACCTAGAGCCTGCACTGTCCACCTGAGAGCCCATACTGACCACTTGGGAGCCCTCACTGACCACCTGAGAGCCTGCACTGGCCACCTGAGAGCCTGAACAGCCTCATGAGAGCCTGCACAGCCCCCCCTGAGACCCTGGAGACATAAGGTCACGATCCCAGAGCAACACAGAGTATGTAGCTTCATATTATTCTGCATATAAAGTATTGCTGGGATTTGTAGTCCTCTACAGCTGACAGTATTATTCTGCAGTGCTTTACAATGTATTGCTGGGATCTGTAGTCCTCTTCCCCCCATCCCCCACAGATAAAGTAAAATAAACACACACAGAATAATACACTCCCCTCGCCCCCCGCAGATTAAATAAAACACACACATACAGACAAAATAATACCCCCCCCTCGTTTCCCCCTCCTCCCTGCAGTTAAAAAAACACACACATACAGACAAAATAATACCCCCCCCTCGTTTCCCCCTCCTCCCTGCAGTTAAAAAAACACACACATACAGACAAAATAATACCCCCCCCTCGTTTCCCCCTCCTCCCTGCAGTTAAAAAAACACACACATACAGACAAAATAATACCCCCCCCTCGTTTCCCCCTCCTCCCTGCAGTTAAAAAAACACACACATACAGACAAAATAATACCCCCCCCTCGTTTCCCCCTCCTCCCTGCAGTTAAAAAAACACACACATACAGACAAAATAATACCCCCCCCTCGTTTCCCCCTCCTCCCTGCAGTTAAAAAAACACACACATACAGACAAAATAATACCCCCCCCTCGTTTCCCCCTCCTCCCTGCAGTTAAAAAAACACACACATACAGACAAAATAATACCCCCCCCTCGTTTCCCCCTCCTCCCTGCAGTTAAAAAAACACACACATACAGACAAAATAATACCCCCCCCTCGTTTCCCCCTCCTCCCTGCAGTTAAAAAAACACACACATACAGACAAAATAATACACCCCCCTCGTTTCCCCCTCCCCCCGCAGATAAAATAAAACACACACACACAGACAAAATAATACACCCCCTTCTTCAGGGCCGGATTTACTCTCTCTGCTGCCCCAAGGCCAAACCCCCTCCATGGAGAATGGCAGACCTGGGGCTGCATACAAGTGATCTCATCTCGGGGACATCGCTGGCATCACTTATACAAAACAAGTGGCGGCTTCCCCGCTGTACATTTAGCTCTGCTTGCCCAGAACTGAATGTCCTGGGCATTGGTAGATAGGAATTCCACACCCCTGCTGCCCCAAGGCTGGGCCTTGGTTAGCCTTGTGGAAAATCCTGCCCTTGTTTCTCCCTCCACCCCACAAATAAAATAATAAAACCCCATCACCTGCATAATCTCTGGTGATCCAGGGGTGATTAGTAAAGTCTGGCGCAGTTCTTATTAATCCTTCTTTTTGGCTGGAGCTCAGAGATGTCAGAGCTCTGGCCAAAAGGAACTGAGAGCCAGCATAGCCAGGAGCAGCTATGCGGTCTGCATCTGACAGAGATGCAGACCGTGTAGCTGCGGGCCGGATGGTACCAGTTCACGGGTCCAAATTGGCCCGCAGGCCGGTACTTGGAGACCCCTGAAGAGCCTTTCTTCCTGCTACTGACCGGGCCCTCCCTCTGCCCTGGGCCCCACAACGGCCCTGTGGGCTGCTACGGCAGTAGTTCCGCCACTGGCTGTCCCTATAATGAAGCAGCCTAGTACCCTTAAACTGTTCCAATTCCTCTCTTATAGCACATACACTGAACACATCCTCTGGAACCAAGTGACTGAGGGATGAATGCTAATGACTGCTCAGTCAGGAGTTATTAGATATATTCTGGGGACTGATCACTGAGAGTGTCATGCTCATACTCTGGAGACTGGTCACTGAGGGGTTAATACACATGCTATGGAAAGTGGCCAATGAGGGGTAATGCACATGTAAAACAGCCTTGTAAACTGTGTTTTCTGAAGAGGCACCGCACAGTTGACATGAATAATAGGAAATGAGGTGTGTGATGGGATAGGATCTAACTTGTAATGCACGCTCTGTTTAGCTAAATGCAGTACTGGAGCAAATTCCTCCAGCACTGAAACAGGCAGTTGCAATCTCCATTTAGAACTATATTAGTATATAGTAAATATAATATAGAAGGTTGTAAAGTAGATAGAAACACGGTCAAGAGGTACTACACTCTGTATAACAGTGCCTTGCATTATTACTGTCAAAATACCAAACTATATCTGCTTCTAATAATCTCTTTGTTTTTTCCAGTAGATACAGCATTGTATCCACAGATGAGGAAGGCCTCCGTATGCCATCCCTGGGTCTTAATGGTCACTGGTCATCTTCCCTCCACTACCCTCATTCACGGCGGAAAAGACGCAACCGTTTTGTTAAAAAGAATGGTCAGTGTAATGTCTACTTTGCAAATCTCAGCAACAAATCCCAACGTTACATGGCTGACATTTTTACGACATGTGTGGACACACGTTGGCGATACATGCTGCTCATCTTCTCAGCTGCTTTCTTAGCATCATGGCTTTTCTTTGCCTTTCTCTTCTGGTGCATTGCATTGCTTCATGGGGACTTTGCTGTTGGTAGCAGTGTGATTCCAGTAGGGAGATCAGGCCCACCCAAACCATGCCTGATGCATGTTAATAGCTTTGTTGAAGCTTTTCTCTTCTCAGTAGAGACACAGACTACAATAGGGTACGGGTTCCGTTGTGTAACTGATGAATGCCCTTTAGCCATTCTTGCTGTAGTGGCACAGTCCATCCTTGGCTGTCTCATCGACTCTTTCATGATTGGTACAATAATGGCCAAAATGGCTCGGCCCAAGAAACGAGCCCAAACACTACTTTTTAGTCATCATGCTGTAATTGCCCAAAGAGATGGTAAACTCTGTTTGATGTGGAGAGTTGGAAATCTACGCAAAAGTCACATTGTAGAAGCCCATGTCAGAGCCCAACTGATCCGTCCCTATGTTACCCAAGAGGGTGAGTATCTCCCTGTGGATCAGCGGGACTTGAATGTGGGATATGACAGTGGGCTGGATCGCATCTTTCTGGTTTCACCAATCATTATAGTGCATGAGATTGATGAGGAGAGCCCTCTCTATACAATGGGAAAGGAGCAATTAGAAGAAGAAGACTTTGAGATTGTTGTTATTTTAGAAGGCATGGTGGAAGCCACAGCTATGACAACTCAAGCTCGTAGTTCATACTTAGCAAGTGAAATCCGCTGGGGACAAAGGTTTGAGCCTGTTGTATTTGAGGAGAAGAATCATTACAAAGTGGATTATTCCCACTTCCACAAAACCTACCAGGTGCCAGGAACCCCTGTGTGTAGCGCACGAGAATTGCACGAAAGCCGTATAACTGCTTTACCTTCCCCAAGCGCCTTCTGCTATGAAAATGAGCTGGCTCTTCTTAGCCAAGAGGAGGATGAGGATGAAGAAGCTGTTGGAGGTGTACCAGATGAAGGAGTTATCCATGTTATGGGGAGTCATTTAGAACTCGATCGCCTTCAGGCTTCCATGGCATTAGACAACATTTCTTACAGAAGGGAGTCAGCTATATGATGTCAATACCAAGACTGGAGTACTTTTCCAAGGCCACACCTAGGCGGGTGTTGGTGTATTTCTTTGTGTGTGTCTATGTCTTTATTTCCGGTTAAAATAATTAACCTTTTGCACTGCAAAAAAAACAAGTTACATTGGACATGTACTGACTTCTCCAGCAGATTGTTGCTACTTTTACAAATATGAATATGTATGCTATGAAAGCAGGGAACATCAGCCATTTTCCTTGTGTTCTTGAGAAAGGGAACAACAGGGCTGGGTACATTCAGTGTATAAAAATCTTTTGTACAGATGCAAGTTAAAAATAAATCTCTAATCTGTGCTCTTCCAAACCACACATGTTTATATATTGATCTTTTCTTATATGCAGGGAAAATGTGCAGGCGGCAGCTGAAGAGAAAAAGAAGCTTAAAAGCCTTAATTTAAAAAAAGGCTTGCTTAAAGGGCCAGTAAAGTGTGAGTTCACCACTTGTTAAGACTGTATTTTCTCAATATTGCTCATTTTCATTTCCCCTTTTTTCCAGAACTCTTTTATTTGCCATCACTATAAAAAGGCATGATAGCTTTACCATGTAGTATCTGTTATAAGCTAGTAGAAATGCCCTTCACTGTGTGCTATCACAGTCCTGATATATAATAGGTGTACTCTAGTTAAGAACATGCTTGAAAAGGTGAACTGGAGGCATTGAAAATCTTTCAGGGGCCCTCTGGTGACACTGCAGTCAGGCTCAAATAAGTTCAATAATAGTGTTGCACAATGTTTTTATTACACTTAATGCAATATATACTGTAAAGCGCTGCGCAAACTGTTGGAGCTATACACTGAGTGGCCAGATTATTATGACCACCTGACGTTTGTAGGCAAATTAGCTATAATTAGCTATAATTTCGCTCTGAAGTTGCTAGAGAGCCAGACCATTATAAATAGGGAAGCAGGTTGTTTACCACGACAGTAGAAGTGATTTTTTTTCTGAAGATATGGGTAAACAACGCGATTTAACAGCCTTTGAACATGGGATGATTGTTGGCGCTCGGAGCCATGGAGCGAGTATCAGCAAAACAGCAGAATGCATTAAATGTTCAAAGGCAGCTGTTGTTAAAGTGTTTATAGACTGGACTGTCAGCCGAAAATCTGGGTCTGAACGTGCGAATTGTGGCCGTTAGCGACTAGTCAATGTAAGGGCAGAACGGAGAGTGGCAAGACTGGTACAAGACAAAAGAAGGGCAACAGTGCAGTGTCAGATTCCTCGCATCACCTTTCAACATCTCGTGGAGTCACAAGGCAGCCCAACAAAGTCATTTCGTGGAGTCATCTCGTGGCCCAACGAAGTACTGATGGGGTGGTCATAATAATCTGGCCACTCAGTGTATAAATCCTATGAAATAATAATAATCATAATACCATAATTTCACATTGCTTACTGGTTCTATTACAGCCTGAGTTACCAGTTATTGTGACTACAGTTTCTGTAATCTGACTAAAAAGGACTTACAGGCTGCAAGTGCCTGCAACAGCTGTTGTTCCTACTTCACTAGTGTCATGTCTGTGAACAGAATAAGCATTGCCAACTTGTGAATTGCAAGATAAGCACACAGAAAAGTCAAAAAGAAAAAGTAGCTAAAACATTACCTAGATATATGGTTTTAGAAAAAATGAGTGGGTAATAAAAATAATAAAATACTGCATTTCAAGATTACCTGAATGTTGTAATTAGGGTTGCACAGATACCAAGTACAGTACTCGTTACAAGTACGAATACATGTACCGATACTTTTGAGCTCCAAGACTAGACTAGAGAAAAATTCAAAAATTAGGAGGCAGCTGTCATTTGTAAGGAGCACACAGAGCTCCTGGGATTTGTACATCTCTGTTTTAATGTACGATTTTGTTTTTATAAATATAAATAAAGGGATGCACTGATACCAGTTTTGCGAATACGAGTACTGGTACTTGCCGAGTACTTACAAGTACGAGTAATGATACATTTTGGTTTATTGTCATGTGACAGTTTTTGTAAAACAATACAGACTAATGATTTCAGGACAGTGGTGGAGCGCCAGAGCCAGGTCCCAGCTGCAACCTCTGCAACCCTGGTAGTTCTCGTGAAAATGCCAAGTATCTGCACTGGTACTCGAAAAGTATCTGTGCATCCCTAGTTGTAATTGTCCCCATAAATGCAAGCCAATGGCAAATGACAAGTCACCTGTGTTGCCTATAATCTCCTTGCAGCTTGCAGTTCCTTAACAGCAAGGAGAACAATAAGCATTCTACATTCACAAAAATATTTAAAGATCACAACAAACACTCTGAAGTCTGGTTTAAGTTTGTTTCTAACAACTTGGAAACATCTGCTGTTTGTTTACATTAGAGGACTGGCAGGCTGCCAAGATCTCCTCTTATTAAACAAAAAGCTAATTTCAATGCCAGTGTTGTGAACCTTGAAAATTGATTTCTACACAATGATTATAGATACTGAGTTGAGTGGTGGATCAGATTAAATAAATGCTATAGTGTGCATCATTTGGGCACAGTTCACTTACAAATGTACTTTTTTTTAGTAGGGAAGGGCTGAAACCTCTGTCAAGTTCTTTTTTTTCTGTCTCTTCTGAGATACAAAAGGAAATGAGGGAAAATCTCTACAAAGTCAAAGAAATACCCTTCTTAGAGAGTCATCATAGAAACATACAGTGTGTCCCCATTGGAGGAGTTTCCTTTACTCCTTGCTCTGATGGCAATTTTAAATGTTTGGATTTCCCCTCAGTTTCTGTCTCAGTGACAATAGTCACCAAGACAAACAGAGGGGTAATATTCCTTGTGGGGTCCATATAGCAATGAGAACTCGACAAAGGGTATAACACATCTCCTATCTCAGGGTGGCTACGCTCACTCCTCCACTATATCTTTACAGGAGCAACTGCTTAACAAATAAAGCCCAACTAACTAATTAACAGCTAACACTTTTCAAGCATTGAAGCATTTTTGTCTGTATCGGATAAAGGTTTTAACTATATGAATAAAAGCAGAGCATTGTAATTACCACAGTCAGTGTTAAATGGTTTGTCACAATCCTCTAACTCAGGGGTGGCAAACTCTGGCCCTCCAGCTGTGGTGAAACTACAAATCCCATGATGCATCTGCCTCTGCAAATCGTGCCGGCTGTGAGAATCTTGCAAAGCCTCAAGGGACTTGTAGTTCCACAACAGCTGGAGGGCCGCAGTTTGCCACCACTGCTCTAACTGCCACTTTTGCTGGACAACTTGCCCTGCTATTGGAAGTTAAAACATTAATGGACTTACTCACAGGATCAGCAGGTAATACAACAATGTTACAGGGGGAAATAAAAAAAAAACTGCTGTGTTAAAAAATAACTTTACCCCCCAATTTACTGTTTCCTGAAACTTTTACTTTAAAGGCATGCCAACGGTCAAGGTTGCTAGTGTGCCTATTTCAGCTCTTAACCGAACTTTCAAGCCCTCAAATGGCTGGTGTCATAGCTGATCACATGTGCAGCACCAAGGCAACTGCAATCCGAATACAGGCTAAAGGTGCCCATACACTTTACAACCCTCACAAGACTCTTGTCCTGCGAGGGTTGTAAAGTACTTAAAAAAACGTACGATCTGCCCATCTTGGACAAGCAGATCGTACTTGCGATCATCGCAAGCCCGCCCCCCTGACTGCAATGAGGGGCGAGCTTCCGATGACTGCAAACTGTCGATTCCCGGCGGGTTTTCCAGCCTGCTTGTTCGACGGAAGACGTGCGAACGTACAGTAAAAACAGTCGCACGCCTTCCATACACTGCACGATTATCGTACGATCGCGGGATTTCCCGCGATTCTCGTCCGAGAATCGAGCAGTGTATGGGCACCTTAAGATGGCACCTTCCTTGGTTGTAAGGGATGCCTGTTTTGCATTCAGTTCCTCAAAATGACAACCAACTGACAAACACATTTAAATGCCTTCCAATCTACACTGACCATCACCTGCAGAAATCACACAAATCACTCAGCATTGATTGATTTCCAATAGGTTGAGGCAAAGTCTTGTAGACCCTATGAAACATATCTTACTCCAATGTAAATTAAGGGGTAGTTTAAACCTCTAATTTTGGCAGATGGCTAAAGATTACACAGATAAATACATAAATAGTTAAACAGATAATTATGGGTTATCAGGGGAGTCATATAATAGGTATCCAAATTAGCTGGTGTCTACAACTTCAATTTTGAAAGGGATTCCCATCACTGAGGACCTTGTCATTCCTAAATAACTATAATGGGCAGCACGGTGGCATAGTGGTTATCACTTCTGCCTAGTAGCATTGAGGGTCCCTGGTTCAAATCCTGGTCAGGACACTATCTGCAAGGAGTTTGCATTTTCTTCCTGTGCTTGCGTGGGTTTCCTCCCACACGCCAAAGACATGCTAGTAAAGAAATTGTCTAGTGTCTAAATCAGCCCTGTATATATGCATGTGAGAAAGGGGCCTTAGATTGGAAGCTCCTTGAGGGCAGGGACTGATGTGGCTAGTCCATTGTATGTTAATGAAGCTTATCAGATAAACACAATCCTCACATTTCAGTCCTAAGACTTTTCATTGGGACAGACCACTGAAATGGTTAAGAAAAACCTGGTATTAGCCATTTTGCCTGCTTTAACAAAACATCTAAAAGGTAAGACATTTTTAAAAAGATATTTTTCAGTATGTTGTGTGAATAGGAACATATAATGAACATACAGTAAGGAGGGGGTTGTCTAAATTTGACTGTGTCATAGACAGAATTAAATTTGATACCACACTTATCCTAGAAGAAAAAGGTTAAGGAGCACCCATATAGCATAATGCTAGAGAAACTGACATGGACACAAGGTAATCTGTATAGCAGTTTCTACTTTATTAGGATAAACAACTGATATTTATTTCCATAATCATTAATAATGTATTCTAGGTGTTTCTAAGTGTTAAATATTCATTAAAATATGTATTAGATATATTGTGAAATCAACATCAAACTAAAGTGCCCTTGGTACAAAATAATTATTATCGGCAAGATGTAGCCTAAACAAAATCAGAAGTTCCCAAACCAAGAATACAAAGAGAGAAAATTACTTAAGTTAGAATGAAGTGTGTTGAAGGTTGATATAAGTTAAAGTGGTGCTCTAACTGAGTGCACTGGGTGTCCATAATATCTTTGTCAACTCCTCCCTTTTTGATGATATCATCACTCCTAACAAAGTCTCTTAGATTAGCCCAAGATATTTCCAGGATTCAGGGCATCTCCCTACTGGCCGGGGAACCTCCAGTCTTCATCAGGGAGTCTATCCCCTTAGGTTGGAGTGAATAAAGCAAGTCTTAGTTACACATAAGTCTCTGGATCATTACTTTTCAGAAATCGTCTTTGAACGGTTGTAGGGGACCATACCGTAGTAGTATGCATTCTGGACACCAGGCACCAGGCAGTGAGAAGCTTGATTGCAAGGTAAATAACAAGTATAAGCAATACAATCAATAAAAACAGCATGTCAACCTTTTTAAACTAACAGAAGATACCACTGAACCAATTTCCAAAACTCCCTAATCCTTTAAAAGGATTGCATCCTCTGTTATTTGTCTATCCTCTTGTTGCAGATCCTGCAATTTTGTTAAATGTTATTGTATCTGATCATGTGAGTCTGATACCCAAGTACTATGTTCAAGGATTTCACCGGCAAACACTTGGAAAGTCAAATATCAATATTACATTGATCTATTGATTCAGTGAGGGATGTCACATAATGTCATATAGTGCTAACGTTTCGGGTCCTCGCTGGGATCCTTCAGCAGAGCGACACAGTGACACTGTGTCACTGTAATATTGATATTTGACTTTCCAAGTGTGTACCGGTGAAATCCTTAAACTTACTACTAGTGTTTGCACGGCGCCATCCGTGCGGTCACCTTGAGCCCTACAGATGCCCTTTTTTGAACTGTAAGACCGTAGGAGTGCGAATGGTACTTGGAACCTACTGTGATACCCAAGTACAACATTCTTTCCCAATGTATTTGCAAAATCCGCCTTCAGAGGCTAGCAAATAGTCTAGAGCCATTTTCTCTTGTAGGGCCAATTTATGCAGTTCTCTTACTTCCTCATTAAGAAGATGGACAGCAGAAAAGGTCTCATTTATAATTTCATCAACAATAAGGGAAGACTTATCAAGTCTAGTCATCATCATTTGTTCCCACCCAAGCCAGCTAGGGAAATATGACCAAATCATATCTCCAGTACCAAATAGTTCTCTCTTTGTTCTCCATTCTGGGCGGGATATATATCGGGCAGTTACTTCTCCCTCATGGGCATAGGTGGCAGGGACTAGAATTATAAGGCTACAAACAGCGTTACGCTTAAGTGGGAAAACCTTGTATGCTGCTTATCCGCATAAGTATTAAAATGGGTTGGGATGTCCAAAACAGTTCAAGATAGAGTACTCATTATTTGTGTAAAAGTTAGCATATAGAGTGGGATTGAAGAATGTAAGTTGCGACATGGCTTGCAAAGATGGCTGTTGATGGCATCTGTGAAAAAACTGAAGTTCTCTGTAGTATATCATAAAGACTTCTACCTAAGAGAATATTGATAATAGTACCCCCAAGGCATGAAGTCTTTCCTAATGGTTTTTTTATGGCCTGTAATATTATAGCATACAGTGGGTGTCCCTTACTTCCCTGTAACATAAATTGGCTTTCGTAGTTTTCTACATATAACTGGGTCAGTGCATGTGAAATTTCCAATAATCCCAGTATCCCACCATTTATTATATGGTTCTGGCAACTCAATGGTTAGATTAAAGTGTTCCTCAATATCAACTATATATAGAACAATTGCGGCCACTAATGCTGGCTGCTTTAAACTAAGAGGAGGACTAGAGCATACCCAACAGTTGGTTACATTAGCCTTTTTTGCTACCTTTTTATGGACTTGCCAAAGAGTGTTCATCCCAAATTCATTGTCAGGCAAAACTTCCACAGGTGTGGGGTATCTTTTTACTCTTCCCTGACTGAGAATAATTATCAATTCTTTTACACTTCCATAAACAATCACACCCTTCATATGCACAAATAGCAACAATATGCACAGCTATTGCAATGAAAAAGGATATGGCAAGGAAAACTGTCCATTGGACCGAATGTCCCTCAAGTGGACTCTTTAACAGCATCTCGGTGCAACTTCTTGTAATGGCTGGCGTGTATCCAAGAGGGCTTACCTTCGAGTTTGACAGCAGTCTCTGTAGTCGACAAAACCTGGAAAGGCCCCTCAAATCTCTCCTCAAGACTTGTTCTGGTCGGTTTTCTCACTAACACAGCATCCCCTGGCTTTAAGGAATGGGTACCTGTGATTGCAGAGGGATCTGGGATAGATAGGGATAGAAGAATAGACAAGATCATGAATTCTCATAAGCCTTTGCAATAACAATAAGTGTAAAAAAAGTGTAAAAAAAAGTGTAAAAAAATAAGTCACATATAAAAAAAAGTTAAAAAAATAAAAGTCACATATAAAAAAGTTTAAAAAAAACCCCAAACATTTTTAAGTCCCCCACCCCCACGTTTACGCACATATAAACGTAAATACGCGCTCGATGTGCCAGCGCGGGAAATCGACAATTGCGCTACAAATGTTACATATCCTCGTGAACTTTGGAGGGAGAGCAATCATTTTAGGGCCATCAATCACTGATAACACTAAACTGATGAGCGGTAAAAGCTTTTAAAGCATCGCCAATGGCCAATTTTGGGTATTGTAGTTTTTTGAGGTTTATTTTTAGGCTTGACATGTTTGATGTCTATTTACCCGACGTGACCCCGTCTCTTATATTTTACCAAAAAATTGGGTAATAATAAATGTTTTATCATTTAATATAGGGGAAACTGTTTTTGTTTTTTTTTTTTTCGATAATTTTTCCTTAATATATTTTAAAAAAAAACCCCCAGTGGCGATTAAATACCATCAAACGAAAAGCTCTATCTGTCCCCAAAAAAGGGTATAAAATTAATTTCAGTACAGCGTTGCATGACGGAATAAATGTCAGTCCAAGTACTGCAGCGCTGAATACTGAAAAATGGCCTGGATGGGAAGGGGGTTTAACACCCCGGACTTCAAGTGGTTAAGCAGATATAATCACTGCGTAAAACCCTTATCAGATACAGATTATCAGATTACAGCAGACAACAGGATACAGCAGATGAAGGTATTTGAAGGTCAAGGATAATGTTTCCAAGCTAGCATGTACATGTGGTCCTGCTATTGGCAGCCATGACAATAAACGACTACATGAGGAAGAAAGGCCGAACATTACACACAAGGGGAGGGAAATGCAGAAAAGCATGGTGCAATAGCCAAAATGCCCACATGATGGTAGTATAATAATCAGCTATACTAACACCAAAGATAATGGCTTAAAGAAAATTAACTATGTAAATTCTCTTTTCACATTAATACAGATATTAACTATGGCTATGCACTGTGTCATGTTTTTATGCAATTATTGTGACAGCACACTCCCTGTCTGGCATTGTAAATGCCACTATATAAATCATTACGGTAGTTATGTAAATGCAAATAAACAACAGTGCAATTTGCGTTGATGTCTTGAAGACCTGAAAGACAAAAAAGAAAACATGCATATAATACAACAACAATAACTCTTAGAGTTCGTAAATGTGTACTTGTAGCTTGTCCTTTGGACCAGAAAATAAAGAAAGAACATATATGCACGAGTCCAAATGTCAGATAAAATCTGACCATCAGCAAGCAGACTTGATAACTGGAACAATCTTTCAAGTGCAGTAGGTCACTTTCCATAGGAGGCAATTTGTAAAGTTCCTTAGTGGTGAAAACAGATGGTCTTTGGTAGATTAAAGGCACTTTAAAACAAGTCCATCCTTGGTGTGAATGGTGCATGTTAGTAGCTTAAGAACATGGGCACTGATGTAATTCCAACTGTAAAGTCTCCACGTGAAACATGAACAGTTCTAAGCTTCTGAGTGAGAAGAGTAGCTGAGGTAAGGATGGCTGTAAACTCTGAATCTATAGCCACACCACTGTCGATGAAGGGATTCGGCTTGACAGTTGGATTGTTTTTTGGAATGTCCTGCTTGTCACGGATACATTTCATCGTTGTGCCAGAGATGTTTTGCTGTGCACTGCGTGTTAGAATCAGCTGGTTTTGAGCAATGTATTTTGCAGAAAGAGGATTTTGGCATATGTGCCAACCTTGACAGTGAGTGCTGAGTGTGATAGCAGTGTGGAATATGGACTAACATTGCAGGGGTGCGTACAAGCCTTGTCCACTTGGAGAAACGTTGAAAGCGTTGACAGCCCAAGACGATTCCTTGTTCAGATCGGGTAACAAGGATTTTGACTTAAGGATGAATCTCTGGATCCCTGTCAGGATCCAGAAGACTGAAGACATCAGTTGCAGTTTCCTCTGGATGATCCAACAGGAACTGAGGACCTGTTAACCAAGAAGAATTTGCAAAGACACTTGCAGACACTGGCTGGGTGGCATGATCTGCAGGATTAATTTCAGATGGAACCTAATACCACTGCTCAGGTCTAGAGGATTTCCTGATCCTTTCTACATGGTTGCTGACATAAACATAGAAAAGTTTGTTCTGATTGTATATTTAGCCCAGAACAACTTTGCTGTCTGTGTAGAACTTGATGTCATCTATCTGAATGTCTAGCTCACGCAGTATGAAATCTGCAATTTCTACAGCTAGCACAGTCCCACAAAGTTCAAGCCTAGGAATTGTGTGTTCAGGCTTAGGTGCTAACTTAGCTTTCCCAAACAGAAACCCCACATGGGTTTGATTAGAAGAGTATCTTACCTTGAGGTAGGCAACAGCTGCTATGGCCTCTGTAGATGCATCTGAGAAGATGTGAATCTCTCTTCTTTGACTTGCAGCAAGGGAAGCTGAAGTGTAGCAGCGTGATATGTAAATTCCATCTAAGGCATGTAGAAATTGTTTCCAGGACTCCCATTTTGAACACTTGTCTGTTGGCAGTGGAGCATCACAATCTCCAATAGTCTCTGATAGCTGTCTAGGTAAGGATTTACCTTGTATGGTTATGGGAGCCACAAATCCCAGTGGATCCTATAGGCTTTTCACCACTGAGAGAACACCACGTTTGGTAAATGGCTTGTCTGCAGAGCAGACTTAGAAGCCAAAGGTGTATTTTAATAAGTCCCAACATAAGCCTAGACTTCTCTGTACAGGTGGCACATCCATTCCAAGATTTAAGTCATTAAATCCTGTGGCATGATCGCCAGGTTGAAAGGCATTCAGAAAGACAGCATTGTTTGAGGCAATCTTATGGAGTCTAAGGTTGGTTTCAGAAAGCATACCTGGGGTTCCTTGGAGCAGGTCTATGGCTTCTTCTTGAAGAGGATAATTATCTTGCATGATGACTGGCGTAGAAGACTCTGATGAGTTTCCCAAGATGTTTACTGCTTGTGGAGTTACTGGTGTGATGCTTGAGGAATCAGGTGCATAGGCCTGGGTGTTTGCATCAGTGGATTCCTGCTCATCCAAGCTGTTGAAGGAAATCTGGTGCGCAGTCTTACCAGAACCATTACAGGGTGTTGTTATAATGTCATCTTGGTTTACCTGCACAATGACTTTATTGGAGCATACATCATCTGAGGCTTGAGATTTGCATTCGTGTTCGATTCCAATAAGTACCCAACCTAGATCAGTATTTTGGGCATAAGGAGCATCATGTCACCTATTGTGCTGTTGACATACTTTGGCACTCTCAGGATGTCTCTGCCTAACAGAAGCATAATTTTGGCATCGTTGTCAAGTGCTGGGATGCAGTCAGCTAAATGTTTTAGGTGAGGTTCACGAAGTGCATCCTCTGGTTTAAGAATTTCCTCCCTATCGTTAGGCAACTGATTGCACTCAATGATCTGAGGTAAGATCAATTCTCTCAGTTCCTTTTATAGGAGAAAACATGAATTCAGCATAGGTTGTTCTACCTGTGAGTTTCACTGAACCAGTACAGGTGTGCAATGTATAGGATAGCATATTACCCTTTATGCCGAATAAGTCAAAGAATTCTGATGTGGCAAGTGAATGACTGCTTTGGTTATCAAAGACAGCATACATCTTGACTGCTTTTTCAGGTTGTCCCTGGCCAAACACCTTGACAAGACATATTTTTGCAAGAGTCTTTCCCCAAAGTCCTTTATGAAGTAGTTAACTACATTTTGATGTAACTGTTGCAGGTGGTTGCCCATGGCTGTCCCTGCTGACTGCAGTACATGAAGAAGAAACACTTGTTGTGGCTGGAGCATGACTTTGTTGCTCCTCGCCATGATCTGAAGCAGGGCTGGATGTAGGTAGGTGCGGTGGATTGTCTGGAAGTGGACCAGGATGCATAGCTGTAACATGTTTGTCGCTACTGCATTCTGTGCACTTGATGACAACTTTACAGTCTTTAGCATAATGGTTTGAGGAAGCACAGCACCTATAGCATACTCCAAGTTTCGGGAGAATCTCCCTGCATTCTTGTAAAGTCTTTACCCTAAGCCCAGGACATTTTTTAAGAGGTTGAGGTTTCTTGTGAGTAGGGCACTGACGATTAGGGTCTTTATCTCTATCGTCCACAACACTCTGATTAGTAGGAGAGGTTATGGAAGGTGAGATGTCTGTCCTTTTAACAGATACTGCTCTATTAAAGTCTCTACGTTTAACTGCTGTGTTATCAAACCTTGATGATGATGATGAAGCAAGCAATTTGGGTTCACTGAAGCTAGGATCATTTCTAATCCAGGCTTAATCACTGATGAACCTACTAAATTATAAGAATGGAGGCAAAGATACGTTATAGTGTCTTTTGTATTTTGTGCCCTTTTGCGCCCATTTCTCTTGCAGTTTAAACACCACTAGATTCACGCCATGGGCGGTGTTCAGGAAGCTTAATCCAGGTAGACATGGGTCTGTCTTTGCCAACTCTAGCTCCATGAGGAGGTCACTTAGTTCTTGGAGCTTGTGATGATCTTTGTTATCTATTTTTGGAAAGTTTTGCCGGCTCTTGAATAGAGCACTGTCTATGGCTTTCAGAGCTACCATAGGTTTGTTCAGGTCTTGCCCATGCAGCAGCAAGACCTGCATCTGGATAGTCAACATGTACTGCTTTCAATCTTTTAACACGATCTGCAGATTCCAGCCCCAACTATTTTATAAGCAAATCAAGTTCCTCCTTGGTAGTAAGGTTGAGATCAGCAATATCAGCTTTGAAGGTTGCTCTCCAGGCCCTGTAGTTCTCTGGACAGTTGTCAAACTGAGAGGCTAATGTTAATGCGCTCGCGGCGTACCATATATCTGGCAAAGTCAGACAGGTCTGATCTCTCACTTTTTGGTGCCAAAGTAACTTGTAGAACCCCTTGGCAGTGAATGTTCTCTGGTGAAGAAAGGTGAGGTATACTAGGATAAAATGCATTTGGCTGTGGTGTAGTCTCTACGTCTTCTGCTGGCTGTGGCTTGAACTGTGGTTTATCGCTGGAAGTCACCTTGTTGTTAGCAGGAGCCTGTGTGACCATGTGCTTTCACAAGATGGCGGATGGCACTGAGCTTGATTGCAGATTGATTTAGGCACACATATATACAGGCCCGGCGCTACCGCAAGGCAAGTCAGGCGGCCACCTTACGGCGCTGCAGGGTGATACAAAGCAAGCTGTAGGAATTCTGACATCCTTGACTATTCTGACTCTGATTGTTGTATTAGCGATTTATTCCTTGCTGAGACTTCTATGTCTGGCCTGTATAAGCAGATATAATCACTGTGGACAATCCTTATCAGATAGCTGAACTCACCAAATACCTTTTCATCCACAAAATGCTGGTTACAGCAGACAACAGGATACAGCAGATTAATGAATAGATTGTATTTGAAGGTCAAGGATGATAATGTTTCCAAGCTAGCATGTACATGTGGTCCTGCTATTGGCAGCCATGACACTAAACGACTACATGAAGAAGAAGGGCGGTACATTACACACAAGGGGAGTAAAAACATGGATGCAGATAACCAAAATGCCCACAAGATAGCAGTATAATAATCAGGTATACTAACACCAAAGATAATGACTTAAAGAAAATGAACTAAGTAAATTCGCATTTAACATTAATATGGATATTAACTATGGCTATGCATTGTGTCATATTTGTATGCAATTATTATGACAGTACAGCCTGTGTATTATTACAATTGCCCTTTGTTATTTGCATTTTGTTACAATTGCCTTTTTGTTGTCTGCATATTGTCACAATTGCACTTTTGTTGAATGCATATTGTCTCAATTGGCTATTTGCTGTCCATATATTGTCATGATTTCCCTGTTATTGTCTGCATAGTGTATGATTGTCCATTTGTTTTCTGCATATTTTCAATGTTTGACTATTTGTTGCCTGCATGTTGTCATGTATGCCCATTTGTTTCCCACAAATTGTCACAATTGTCCATTTGCTGCAGGTATGTTGTAATGATTGCCAGTTTGCAGCCTGCATATTTGACCATTTGTTGCTCTCATATCATAACATTTGACTGTTTGTTGCCTGTGTATTGTATATAATTGCACATGCAGGTGGTAGTTGAGTGGCTTGCATTTCCTACATCCTCTTACTTCTCCCAGGCACACAGCAGCAAATTGTCTGCAACTTCTGCTATTGCGCTGTCCTCCATCTACTCTTCCTCATCTGCTAATCTTGCCATAGCCCTGCAAATTAAGTCATCATTTGATTACACAATCACTAATTTGCAGCAGGAGGATGATCTTGGTTATACATAAGCTCCTTTCAGATATTGAGAATGAGGTAGATAGTGCCATAACCATAGAAGGAGAGAACATCAGGCAGGGAGCAGCATGATGTTCCAGCAGCTGGTGCTTACTGAGAATTGTGCTCCAGTGATGAGGAAGTGGAGTACCATTCTGAGGAAAGTTCTAAAGAAAGGGAAAGAACAACAGCGCAGGAGGAAAGTCTTACAAGGGTATTCAGAGCCTTAAGATACAACAGGTTGAGCAGGGAAGAGGGTCATGGGGCCACGGTGAGGAGGGTCTTGAACTTCTGCAGATTTCTGCTACATTATTTTCAAGGTAGATGTCTTTTCCACAGCTGCTGGAAAGGAAAACAAATGTTCCCAAATGACCCCCATCTTGAGCCTCTAATAATAGCTTGAGAAAAATGCTGGCTTTGCAGCTGCTTTCACTCTGTCTCATGAAATCTGCTACCTTCTGCCAGTTTATGGCTTGTGCTACACCACAGTGGCAAGTACCAAGCTTCCATTTATTTTGTGCACTAGACCATCCCCACCCTCCACAAGCATGTGGTATTAAATGTGTCTGTAGTGTATCTTAGCAGCAGCTGTGTGAACTGCACAGTAACATTGGTTGCTAGGATGCTGGGTGGTACAGCGTCATTGATTGTCACGACACAGACGGCCCCGAGTTTGGTTCTATTGAACGTTTGTATAACCCATATTTCTGGCTGGGTTTGGCAAGGGTCTAAGCAAACTGAACCCTGGCATTCAGCACATCACTACTCCTAACGATGCAAGCAAATTTGGATCTTTTTTTAAAACTTGTTTTTATCTGTTTATTTTGTATTTCTACCTTCAATGTTTGCCTCTTGAGGGTGAGTTAATAATAGGGGTGTTGTTTTGTGGGTGTGGTTAGTAGGTAGGGCTGTAACAACTAGTCGATAAAATTGATTATAATCGGTAATGAGAATCGTTGGCAACGAATATCATCATCGATTAGTTGCTTTTCAATTAGTTGCCACCGTTCTGCTCTTCCGGTCTTCTCCTCCTCGCTGGGGCTGGCTGCAGCAGTCTGTGTCCCTTTCAATCCCTGCTGCTCTTCCCGCCTGTTTCGGCAGAGGCAGTGGGTTCACAGACCACTGCAGCCGTCACCAGTGGGGAGTAGAGACCATTCTGACTGCATTCCCCTGCTGACCCCTCCCCCCCCCATAGCTCCGCTGCTTTGGTCCTTCTCGCTGCCCCATTCCTCCTCTGCCCTGGCCCGTTCCTCCTCTACCCTGCCGCGTTCCTCCTCTGCCCTGCTACCTTCCTCCTCTGCCCCGCACCCCATGCCTCCACTGCCATCCTGTTCCTCCTCTGCATCTAGAGGCTGGGAGCCATACCTAGCCTACTATTGGATAATAAATAAAGTTAAATAAACCAAAATTAAAAGAACTTAAACATTAGGATAAATGGTTGCTAGGCGCGAGGGCACTTGGTACCTGACCCTTTGAGTCCACAGAAGTGGAATGAGTGTATTTGAAAACAGAAGACATTTCCAGATCCGTAAACTGCACTCCCAAATCTCTCTCCCATTCCTTTAGAAAGAACAGTGAACTCAAAGATTCCAGCAAAACAAATACTATTTATTATTATGCACAATAGTTAACTGACCCACAAGTGACTACTCATTAGTGCTGACAGTATACCCACAGCTAGCTTCAATATTTACTAAAATGTTTGCTAGCAGTTATGCCCATTAAAAAAAATGGGAACGTAAGACAAACAGCTGCAATTTGGCATTTACAAGTATATTAAGTAGGAGTTATGGCTGCCATCACTCAACTTTCCACTTGCAATTACGTTGTCCACTGCATTTTTATAGACTCCATACCCGAACACAGCCAGTAAGGCTGAAAACAGTAAGATGGCCATAAAGTTCAGCTTTTGACAACACCTGCAGCTCTTTTTTGCCACAGAGAAGGAAAGAAAATTCGTTCTGACCCCCCAAGAGCATTTGGATTAATTTCTGTGATCAAAATATTGCACTCTTAGTCGATATTAATTATAATTATGGATGTTATAAATAGAAAAATAACCTAGCCCTTTTTAAAATTCAATTGTTTCTTTGTTACTACTATCTCCTATGGTAAAGGTTTCTATATCTTAATACTGCTACTGCAAAAAAAAAAAGAAAAAAAATTCTTCCTAAACTGATAGTTACATTTTGTTTCTTCCAAATATAACTGACATTGTCCTATACACAGTCCATGGTATAAAAAGTTGGTTAAGTTGAGACATCTTTTTTCCAAACTGAACATGTACAATGTTTCTATTCTTTCACCATAAGTAAGACTTTCTATCGCTTTTATTAATTTGGTTGCCCGTTTTTGAGCCCCGAACAAAATTCTTAAGTGTATTGTAATCCAGTGAGGGGCAGCTCCTCACAGTCAGGGTAAACCGGTTATCTAAAAGAACAGAGCAAAAGGAGCGCCTCCATAGTGTAAAACATATTTAATAAAGGTAAAATACAGCTGGAAATGTACTTACAAACGACTTGTAAAAAACGAGCATTGCATAAAACGGTCTCAAGTGGATCAAGATGGACAAACGAAAAAACGAAGTGCAGAAATTGGAAGAGTAAGTGTTCAAGCCAGGGCCATCTAGACACTGATCTTTCTCCGGTTGACGCCTTTCCTCAGAACCTCCTCTATATATAAATTCCGGCTTCTCAAATTAAGATGTCCTGGGGTGCTGCAGGCAGGACTAATCTGCACCTGTGCATAAGTGCACTACAGAATTGCTGCACCATGGCACTATCCAGGAATTTCTGTACTTAGCACTTCTGTTCATAGCTGTGGATGTGAGCATTTACCATATCTAAGTGGGTAGTCCAAGTAGTTCATTGGTAATAGTTTGATGAATCACCGTGTAACACTGGGTTTGGTAATGAAAGAAAGAGCCTGTGCTTGTCTGGTAATATTTGGTCTTGATCCAGCTTTGGGTATTATGGTTTGTACTGCGTTTACCTAAATCAAGCGTTTTATTTCTCACAAGTATTATTGAGGGAGGGAAAAAATACCTTACTCTTCTGCAGTCATGTAGGGACTCCTAGCTGGGTAAATGTCAAGGCAGCATGTGCATGCTATATATACATCTTAACCTTTATTGATATATCCGTGTCAGAAGAAAGAAACCTAATAATATGATGATTAATTTAGGCAAAAGGAAGGTAAAAAAATTACGGAAATATTAATATGGATCATTGGTCACATGTCTATAATACTTATAATGCTTATGTTGCATGTGAACTAATAATGCCAACATAGCCATGCTGACTTTATTTTAAAAATCAAATGATCCACTTGCTAGTCGGTCTTTACCAGAGTTGTTGATGGTGTGGATGGAACTTGTCTGTGGAGCAACAGCTAGTGTGCAGCCAGGTTGGTGACATCTGAGACTACAGACAGAATCCAAGCAAAGTACCACATTGTCCAGCAGAATCTTTGTTAGGACATGCTGGAAGTCAAGGCAGAAAAGCACGGATGGGGATCAAGCAGACAATAAAAGCATGTAGCAGACAGCAAAGAAATATAAGATACATAGACAGTAGCAGCAGATTCTCAGAGTTTAATGCCTAAATAGCATATTAAAGGGTTATTAAACCCTCATGTTTTTTTGCATATATCTACTGCTAGCAAGCAGTAGATATATCCAAAAACTTTTTTTTAAAAAACAAAAACCTTTTGAAAGAGGTTTAAACTTACCTGTATCTTCCCCACGCGATCCCGTCTGAACATCTGAAAATGTCTCGGGCGGCCGCAAAGGATCTTGGGGCGGGTGCATGCGCAGTTCAGATGTTCGGCCGGGAGACGAGGAGAGCCACAAGGTAAGTATATCGAGCAGCATGCACCCACACAGACTCCGTGGGACATTAGAGAAGAGGAGGATAGAGTAGTCAGCGCTGAATCGTAGACCCGCAGCAGCACTGGAGAGACAGCTAAAAATTACAGTAAGGAAGAAGAAGATCGGATTAAGAGGCATCATTTAAGGTAAGTCCCTACAGTAACAGGGGGGGAGTGAAAAAAAATAAAGGATGATACAGGATGCTGTGCTTACGCACGGTGTTCTTGTATCTCCCGTAGTCAGTTTAGATCCACGCCCCTAGCCTAGCCCTGCTGTGATGATTGACAGCGGCTCCCAGGAGGAGCCTCACTGTTAAATCTGCAGAGCAGACAAATATGGAAAGTACATCTGTGCTGTATGTGATGTCATACACTGGCCGCCTACTATCTATACATGCCCCATCTATGTGAAGAGAGGAGAGAATGGAGCCTGTGAGGTCACGTGATCGCAGAATAAACCATCTGAAAAAGATACAAAATGTTACATTTTTAGAAAATGTGTTTATATTTTGTCAATGTAATTTGCTGTGTCAGAATATCTTTATGTATTTGTGTGTTCACAAACACTTGGCTTACAGCAGCACCTCAATCTAAATAATATCAACTTGAAAAAGAGGCTTTTTTAGGTAGTTTTGGCTGTGACACATGATTTTTATCAAGAGGTATTAGGCCTGAATTGACCAGTGGAATTAGCAGCCACAACAAATCTAAAAGCTATAGGAAAGTATAGAAAAAAAGAAAAAACAAAGCTAAAGCCCTCAATGTCCTACAAATTGGCCAGTGGCGCAACAGTTTAGCAGTATAGTTTGTAAGCTTCTTTATTCGCAGTATAATACTGCATTGTCTTTGATATATTTAATAAAATGACATGAAAAGTGTTTAAAAACACTTTAAAGCCACAAACCCACATTCCCTAAACACCCTCCCATCCCCATATCCCAAGTTTTTCCTAAAGAATTCAAAATATAGTTGTCAGGTTTATGTTTGGTAGAAATTGGCCAGTGGCAGGACAGTACGTGAGCAGTTAACTAGACTATAAAGAGACCAGGCAGGTGTTTTCTTCATATAGAAATTAAATTATATTACTTGAGAGACAATAGCCACAAATATTGCATAGTGACTGTGCAGTGCAGCTCCTGATGACAGCTGACATCTGGAGCTGTAAAAAAAAAGCTCACTTTAATCACTGCTACATGGAGGTACTAGGTGGCAAGTCATTTTAATGTGACCTTTTTCTCCTCTTTGCCCTTCTCCACCTAAACCTCCTCCCCTTCCTCTTCTACCCCATACTCCTCCTCCTCTCCCTCTTTAACCTCTTTCTCCTCCTCCCTCTCCTTCACTTCTTTCTCCATCTACTCTTCCTCTCCTTCCTCCTCATCTTCCTTCTATGTGACCATCCCCTAAATAGCTGCTGGGTAGATCCTTCTGCCGCCCCTCAGCTGTGACTCATCCTAATTTGCCAACAAACAAGTAGCACAAACTGGGCTTTATTAATAAACCCAAAACCCTGCAGGAAAATGGGGTCTGGTTAGACAGTATAACAAAGACTATAGAAGCTTAACAACACAACAAAATACAATTACAAATATAAGGGTCCTATATGCTTTGGTCCTGCCTGAGGTCCTTGGGTGCCTAGTACTAACCTGACCTGCCGCACTTATCATGTCAGAGAGGGTCTTTAGTGTAGGTGGGGAATTTGTGATTGAGAAGCTGACTTAATAGAACAAATCAGACCTGGATCACAGAAGACTATTAAACAACCACTGCAGATGTAACTGATAAAATCAATACACTTATTTTTTTGCTGAAATATGACTTTATTACAGTTTTACAGTACAAAAGTCAGTACAGAATTATACAAGAAAAAACAGTAACAAACAGGGAAGGGGGTTAAGAAAGAAGAAATCAGAAACATATGTGATGCAATAGCCATTACAGTGGAATAGAGAGTAGACCTAAGCAGAGACAATATAGGGCATTGGTATGTGTAAGAAAAGAGTTACATTTAGTAGGAATGTAAAGGAAAGCAGATAAGCTAGAATTCCCTAAATGTTGTAAGGGTGACAGACTCCAATAATTGTTGGGTCAAGGCTTTAAAGGTGTCAGAGTCCCACTGTATCAGCCAACAGGACCAGTTTGAGAAGGCTTCCTCTGATTTGTTTCGTTTAGATGTCACCTAGATCTCGATGATCATTATGTTGTTTAGGATCTGTGCCCATTCCGCAATGTGTGGTGCAATACATTCATTTTATATTTGTTTAACTTTTTGCTGTCCAGAGCAATTTCTTATTTTTTTTATAAATCTGATTTTTGGCTCGAAAACAGCTTCAGACCCCCAAACAATTATATATTTTCTAAAAGCAGAGGTCCTGTAGAATAAATAAAAAAGCTAGTTGCAAATTTTTTATGTTGCACTATATTTGCACAAATGTTTATCAAGCCAACATTTTTAGGATAAAATACATTAAGATGACATTTAGTGCACAGAAACAGAATATAATAACCATTTTTTGGTAAAATATAAAAGATGGGGTCATGCCGGGTAAATAGATACCAAATGTGTCAAGCGTTAACAGCAGGTGTTAACACTGATTGATGGACCTAGAATTATTGCTCTCACTCCAATGTTTGTGGTGATATGCAACATGTGCAGCACAATTGTCATTTTCGCACGTAGGCACACCCAACGCATATTTGCATTTGTTTTTGTGTGTGTACATGGGAATGGGGACTCTTTTTTTTTGCATTTAAAAAAAAAAATGTATATGTGACTTTAATTTTTACATTCTTTTTATACTTAACTTTATTGCTATCACATAGGGGACCCTAATTGGTAGCAACAAGGATATAACAGGTCCTCTTTATGGAGACATCAGGAGTCTATAAGACCCCCAATTTCACCTGTAGATACCAAAGAAGCTGATGAAGTAGAGATTGTGCTTCATCAGCCAGAGAAATGACAGCCTGAAACCAGAAGTGATGTAATGCACATCGCTTCTGGGTTCAGTGATCGGAGGGGAGATCAGATGCTAAAAGTGTGCTGTTCTCCCTCCGATCAAGCAGCAGAGACCTTCTAGGCTGGTCCGCGGGGGACAGCGGAGACTGGGATAGCCGGCGATGGAGGGGGAGGACACACTTCCCCAGCACCATACAAACGAGCGTGCGGCTCTATAGCTGCCTAAATGCTTGTATATAAACAGCCATCAATGGCTGTAAAAAGATACCAAATACAGCAGCCATTATCTTAGTATAACCATGTTATTCTTTCTGTTGCTGGCGCTGCTACCAACATTTCCACCTCTTTGCACCTCTACACCATCTTCTACCTTATTCTTTCCCTTTTGGCCCTAGGTTTTGGCCTATGTAAGGCTATGCTTGGTGTCTTGCAAATGTAGAAAACAAAGCTGCCTTGTTTCTTTCTGCACAGTTTGGACTACATGAATCCCAGCTTTTTGAGATGAGGATGAGGGACTTCTTTCTAGCACAATGTATTTAGACAATGCCAATAATGTTAGGTTGAACCCTTAATTATTACATTTTAACCCTTACTTTTGCTATATATTGGCTTATCGAAATAGTAAACAAGATAATAAAGACAGAAGATAAAAGTGCAGGATAGCACTTTTGGTAGTTAAGCAGTACATTTTTATAGATATCTGTACACTGGACCAAGGAGGGGAACAACTGAAGAGGAAAAAGAGACAGAGGGATTTGGTTCCAAATGAGGAACAGTCCCTCCATGTGAGGGACAGTTGGGAGGTATGGGACTATTCTACTTGGATAAAATAAACTATCATCTTGCTGCTGGTCATTTTTTTCTAGAGTGTCTCTGGGACAATATGCTTTTATTTTAGTGTAGTAAAACAACTGCATTGTATCTAAGCCCTCCCCCCCCCTTCAATCCATTCACAAAACTGCCCTATTGCTGGTCTATTTTTTCTTACGTATTACATATTTGTAAAAAAGTGGGGATCTGGGCAAAAAAGGCAGCTCTTGAATAGACTGTCAGCAACAACTGCCTAATGCACTCTAATCACATCAAGCTAAAAGTTATAATCTAAAATAGGGAAAAGACACTAATTATCAGAAATAAAAACATAGCTAATGTGTTTCCAATTGTAGAGCTAGCTATCACTCAGTTGCAGAGAGATATTCATCTTTAAAATTATTTTTGGGTGTAAAGATCTGTGCACAAAGGCAGGGCACATAAGGAAATGTACGCCAGCACAGCAATTCAAAGAACTCAACCATAGTTTGTTAAGGTAGATGTAAATCTAACCACTAAAATCTCATATATGCTTTAACATAATAATATCACTTGGAAAATTTATTTTATGAAAATAACAGCTGGTAATATTGATATAAAGGTCCTTGTGTGGGCACTTTGGGGTTATTTCAACATGCGAATATCTGTGTACATGTGTGTGTGTGTGTATATATATATATATATATACAGTGTGGAAAATAATTATTTGATTCCCTGCAGATGTTGTAAGTTGCCCACTTACAAAGAAATGAAAGATCTATAACTTTTATCATATGTGTATTTTAAATGATAGAGACAGAATACCAAACCAAAAATCCAGAAAAAAACATACAGATACAAATGTTATAAATTGAGTTGCAGTTCAGTGAGTAAAATAAGTATATGATCCCCAAGCAAAACATGAATTATTACTTGGTGGAGAAACTCTTGTTGGCAAGCACACAGGTAAGACATTTCTTGTAGTTGGTTACTAGGTTTGCACACATCTCAGGAGGGATTTTGGTCCACTCTTCTTTACAGATCTTCTCTAAATCCTTAAGGTTTCTTGGTTGTCGCTTGGCAACTCAGAGTTTCAGCTCCCTCCATAAATTGTCTATAGGATTAAGGTCCGCAGACTGGCTAGGCCACTCCATGACCTTAATGTGCTTCTTCTTGAGCCACTGCTTTGTTGCATTTGCGGTATGTTTTGGGTATTTGTCATGCTGAAAATCCCATCCATGACCCATCTTCAGTGTTGTGGCTGAGGGAAGGAGGTTCTCATCCAAGATTTTACAATACATGGCCCGGTCCATTGGCCCCTCACTGCAGCAAAGTCGGCTTGTACCTTTAGCAGAGAAACAGCCCCAAAGCATAATTTTTCCACCTCCGTGCTTGACTGTAGGGATGGAGTTCTTAGGGTCATAATACAGCGCTAGAAACCCCCTAGTGATGTGCTAAATAAATCAATGAATAAATAAATTGGAATAAATATATCTATATATAAAAAATCGTGAAGAACATAGTGCAGGTGTCCATACTTGAATGCAGACAGGATGGATCGGTTGCATTTCAGATGAGCGTAGAGAAGAACAGGCTGCTGCGTACAATCACACGCAGCACCTGTCCTTCCTGGGAGTGGCCTAATACGGCCGTGCACACCACATGGATCTGTATGGGCCGGCTCTTAGCAGTGTGAATGAGGCCTAAGAAGTTCTTCATGGAAAATCTGTGGCTCATAAGCATCTATTCCAAGTTCACACTATAACAGGTACACGCCACAGTGTATATATCCAGGGCCGGCCTTAGGCCTTTAGGCGCCCTGTCCAAGAAAGCTTTACAGTGCCCCTCAGTGGCCTCACCGATTTCTCCAATAGCAGCACCATTTAAAGCCTCTCATTTTGTTAAGCCCCAAAGAAACAGATTAAAAAGTATGATGAAAATAAAACTTTTATTTAACCACCTGCTGTCCGGCCGTTGTAATTAAACGGTCGGACAGCTGCTTCTTGAGAGCGGGTGGGCGTCTTTAGATGTCCCATCCCGTCCCACTCGTGCATCTGTAGAGACGCCCGATCGCTTGTAATATGCGTGCGGGTGTGCACCCCCTCCGCCGCTGCTGCCGATCCCGGGCGCCGCTGTGCCCGGTGTGAGCCCGGGACCGGCACAGCAGCTCTGCGGCCAGAGATCAAACGGAGCTCAGTACACGAGCTCCGTTTGATCTCCTCCTCCTCTTCGGAATGAAGGCAGTGATGTGTATTACATCACTTCCTGCATTCCTCTGTCACTCTCCGGTACAGAAACCGGAGAGAAGCTGGTGAAGCAGGTCTCTGCTTCATCAGCTTCTCTGGGGGTCCCAAGGTGACATTAGGGGTCTTAAAGACCACTCATGGCTCCATAAAGAGGACCTGTCACTGCAAATTGGCTATCACATAGGGAGCTTGTTTGCTCCCTATGTGATAGCAATAAAGTTCAGTGGAAAAAAAAGGTTTAAAAAATTCAAGTTACCAAAAAAATTAAAAAATTAAAAGTCACATATCAAAGCAATAAAAAATGTTTCGCTTTGCATGCATAAAAGAAAAGTAAGCCAAGAAGCTCGCATTCAGCATTAGTGGGACGCCAATCCTAGCAAACCCTATTGTGGCAATGGAGTGAATCTCAAAGAAGTAACCAATGATATAT
The DNA here is from genome assembly GCF_000935625.1 of Nanorana parkeri. Lineage (NCBI taxonomy): Eukaryota > Metazoa > Chordata > Amphibia > Anura > Dicroglossidae > Nanorana > Nanorana parkeri. Next base: position 508,674 of record NW_017307120.1, read on the forward strand.
AATCCACAATCTTCTGCCAGTAGAAAACAAAAAGTGGGCAAGTCCAAAAAATATGAAAAAAATCCCAAGTGGAACACGTGCAACTCCACAGGCTGCAGATATATAATGGCTTTGTTTATGCTTATAAAGTAAGACTTAGGTATCCACACGGGAATTATGAAAGAGATCAGTAAATTTAGGTAATAGCTTCATTTTAACAAGATTAATTCTCCCTAGAAAGGGGCAAGTTAGCCCATGCCTTCAGCCTCAGTCTCACACTGTGCAACACAGGAAGCAAATTAAGATCAAGAAATTCCTTAGGTGATCTAGAAATTAAAACCCCAAAGTAGGTAAAGGAGTCCACCCATTGCAGCTGAGTTACTGCCCTGGGAGCCTCCATAGCATCAGCATCAATGAGAAAAAGAACAGGTTTATGCCATTTAACCCTTAAACCCGACATATCGGAAAATGCAGTGAGTATCTCCTAGGCGCCCTGTAATGAAGGCCCAGGGTCATTTAGGAACAAGAGCAGGTCGCCCACATATAACACCACCCTCTCCTCCAGCCAACCTAAGTCCTTTGATAGACGGGTATCATAAATGTCATCAGCACACCAATGGATAATGTTCCAAATAAAGTGTCTTACTTATTCACGCATATTGTCACATCAAAATGCAAAGTTTCGGGGCCGCACAAGGTCCCCTTCATCAGTTAAGCCTGATGTAGGGGACCCTGCATGGCCCTGAAACTTTGCATTATCTATTGGTGTGCTGGTGACATTTATGATATACATTGTGAGGTGCGGCGCCATCCGCAGTCACTTTAGCACCCCCTTTCAACACAATTCAGTAAGGAGTGCGGCATTTTCTCCAGTTATGTCTTTGATAGATGGGGCCACCCACAGGGCCTCCGCAACAGGTTCCACATATGGAAAGGAGGTAGACAATTTGTTTCCCAACTTTATGGCCGCAACTGGACTATGATACAGCAACTGAATCCAATGAGTAAACTCCACTAGGAGCCTCATCTTATTCAATATTGTCCACAAATAAGGCCATTCCACCATATCAAAAGCCTTCTCTATAGCAAGAGAGGCTATCACTCTAGTACACATATTAACATGAGAGGTATGAATATTAGTGAATAGCCTGTCAGCTGATTGAGTCGCATGCTAAAGATCTTGGTCAGAATCTTCAAAACACAATTCAGCAAGGCAATGGGCCTATAAGAGGCACATTCTGCTGGGTCCTTCGGAGATTTATATATCAGGGTAATGTGGGCCTCTCTCACGGAGGGGGGTAATTAATTATCATGAAGGCAGGAGGAATACATCTCGCAGACACAAGGGGCCAGAAGGTCAGCATGAGCTTTGTAAAATTCTATGGGAAAAACATCCGGGCCCAGGGTCTTACCGCTGGGGAAGGATTGATGGCAGCTAGAACCTCACTGTCCGAGATAGGCTTCACAAGGAAAGCATATTCACCTGCTATAGCATCCAACCTAGAGGTCAGATCAGGAGATGGGACTCCTGCTGGTAAAGAGGAGGGGTACAATGATGTATAATACTCCTGAAGCGCAGCAGGTATAGCGCCTTGTGTAGTAGCAAAGGAATCTGGCCTATCTCAAGTATCACCGCCTGAGGCCCATCGCTTTGTGAAAGCATGGGTAGCAAGCAACCATTTTTGTGCCCATTTTCAAAATAGTCCTGTTTACGCTTGTGTAATTATTGTCCTCATAATCTCCATGAGATGCGATTTAAGGGCACGTCTAACTGACATAAGAAGGTTGTAATTAATGGCAGTAGAAGAGGATTCATTTTGGGACAGACAAGCACGTTCCTCAGATTGAAGCAAAGTAGTGCGGGCAGTCTCTTCAGTTCTAATGGCTTTTTGGATCGACATGTATGTATCCCCTAGTATAGGCCTTAACAGCATCCCAGGTAATATCCAGGGATGCTAATGAGGTATTAGTCTCCCAAAACTCCTCAACAACCTTAGGAATCGCAGTCAAGGCCATAGGGTGCATAATCCATTGTGGGGCTAACCTCAAGGGAGCCCTATGTTTTTGCTGACAAGTGAGAACAGTGAGGAGCATAGGGCAATGATCAGAAATGCCCCCAGGTAGGTACCCCACCCCACAGACATCTGGCAAAAGCGAGCTATTAGTAAATACTATGTAAATGCGAGAAGAGGTTTTAAAAGAGGAGGAGAAACAGGAATAGGCCCTGGTTGCAGGGTTTTTTCCACCTCCACAATTCAATAGACTCAGCAGCCATAGCCAAATTACTAAAAGAGTATACAAGAGAGCAGAGTTAAACGGTGGAGGCAAATAGACATTCACTACAACATAGCGTTGCGACCACAGAATGAAAACAAGGATAACGAATTTACCATTCGGGTCAGTATGTACACTATCAGTGACACAAGGTAAAGACATATGTACTATATAAGGATGAATACGACTCGCGAGTATGCGGAATATGAGGCATGAAAGGATTTCTGCACCCAAGAGCATCTCAGTGCTAT
>NW_017307120.1:511404-511688 GCF_000935625.1 Nanorana parkeri
CTCCACGCAATCCAGAGATAAACAAGCTCCTGGAAGTGGAGCTGATCAAACATGAAGAAGAGTCAAATACCGCTTGGGGTGACATGCAATGAAAAAGATCAAGCCAGGCCGCAGCTGCTTCCAGAGTGTCGAAAAAGCGGATGGTGGCACCATCAATCACCCTAAGCCCGATTGGATAAAGGCAGGGGTGTATCTGCTGCAAGGCAAACAAGGTTTGCCTTGGGCGGCAGATTTCAGGGGGGCTGCGAAAATTCCGGGAAGAAAAGGGGGGGGGGCGGGCTATA
>NW_017307120.1:512092-515102 GCF_000935625.1 Nanorana parkeri
GGCAGGGGCGTATCGGCCGCGAGGCAAACAAGGCGTTTGCCTCGGGTGGCAGATTTCGGGGGGGCAGCAAAAATGCCACCCCAAAACCGTAAGGCAGCCGGGAGGAGGCGGCGGTGGAGTCGTCAAAGGACATAGTCAGTGAGGAGGCGGAGGTGGAGCAGGTGGAAGAGGCAGAGGAGACAGAGCAGCAGAAGGGGACAAGGTGAAGCAGCAGGACGGGGCGGGGCCGGGATGATGTCAAATCAGGAAGGGGCGGGACCAGGGCGTCGTTGCGCCGTAGGAAGCCGGTGCATAATGAACAGAATACCAGTCACAGAAGAGCCGCCGGGCTGTGGAGGAGGCCAGGTCCTGCAGCACCAGTCCAGCGGTGTGGGACAACTGCAACTACTGATAAAGGCATGTTGCTGGTGGAACTATACTCTATGTGCATAACTTAACCTGATTAGACTGGACTGTAGCTTTACTGAGCCTATGAGGTAATTAGGCTTGTTACTACACTCCCTTATCTATTTAAGTTATGTCTGCAGTTGTGATCCTAACGAACTAACTGAAAACACTTTACTTGTTGCGTTACACTTATCCATGTCATGGCATAAAAAGCTGACATCAGCAGATAGGGAGTCAATATTTGTAGCAATTGCCTCCTTGCAGGAAGTGATGGCTGCAAGGATCTCAGAGCCAGAGGGAGAAGATGCCTGTTCAGCCATCGCGCTGGTTTGCGTCCCCACCGACAACTTGCCACACTCCACCAAGAGAGTCAAGATGGCCGCTTTTAAAGCGCACGTGGCAGACCCTCCAAAGAACAGGAGGATTTTTGCTTGCCGGGAGACATCTTGACCGCAGCAGACAGGACGTCCAGATCCAGTAAGTAGAGAACAACACCAGAGGGTTGAGTAGAAAAGCAGCACCAGAATTAGCGTAGGATGAAGAGACAGAGCAGAGTTCCCGGGACATATGTCTGCTCTGGAATCACATGCCGGCCACACCCCCCTCAACTCAACTTTAGTTTTATCCCCATTCCTTCTGGTCCTTCATAATTTAAACCAACAGAACGGCCACTGTAATTATACACTTTTTTAGTCTGTGTGCAGCCATGGAAAGTCAATCAGTGGTTTTTTTGATACTCAGATCTTACCTACTGTATGACGGTGGCCAGGAAATACAAGGTGCTGGTACCTTAAGAAATACTTAAAGCGGTATTTCTGTTAATCTAGGGTAGGGAACACTAGGTGGGAAAGAAGAGCTACATTTTAGTTGAGGGCTTTGGTCTGCCTTAAGGCTTGTTCTTCTTGGTGCTCCAATTTTCTCAAAAAATATTTATATCTTGTTAAGAACATGCAAAACAAAGCAGTAACGGGTTGAGAACTTTTGGCCTGGGAAAATATACCGTCAATTTGGTAGGGACAGTTTCCTGTGGGCTAAAAAAAAAGGAGCACCACACAAAAGTGTGCCATGGTACCATGGTGATAGTTCATCATGCTGAAATGTGGGAGGATGTTAGAGAACATGGCTTATAGTAGAAAATATTTTTCCTATACAGTATATACTAAAAAGAGAAGATTATAAGACATACATTGTAAACAACGAAGCACTTTATTATCTGAATAAGATGACAAGTGCTTTGTGAAAATATTATGGACTCATAAATAAAATACAAAATAAAATACCATAATATAGTAAAATCCTCCCTTGATGCTAAATCCAAATAGGATAACTAGCCTTAACAGCCTTAGGGCCCGTGTTGATGGTCTTTTTTACATTTCAAACAGGATTTGCATTCCCATACAAGTCTATGGTAATCTGGATGCTTTTTTGCAAGCGCAGTTGCACGCATTTTAACACATTTTGTACGCATTCAAGTGTGTTTTTTATTTTATGTAGAGTATTTCTCTGAGGTTCCTGCTTCTTCCCAGCTTTTACTTGTTTGTGACCTTCAGAGGAGCACAGAGCTGAGCAAACATGGAGCCATGGGTCTTGGCACTGTGCGTGACAATTCTGGGTGTTTTGGGTCATAAAGCTCAGGACATACATTTACATAGGTGACAAACCTATTTGTGTCCGCATGTTTGTCCACCATGTTTGCAGGACACAGCCAAGGTCATCAATGTTCAAGTGAAAATGCCCCTTTTCCATAAAGGAAGTGTCCAATGTTGATTAGTTACATAGTTACATATTATTTGGGGTTGATAAAGACATACGTCCATCAAGTCCAACCCATATAGGTCCACGCATCATCTCAGTCTTAGGAATACTTGTATCCCTGAATATTACGGTCCCTCAAGAAATCGTCCAAAAGTTTCTTGAACAATTCTACACTCTTAGCTGAAATCACTGCCGGTGGCAGTGAGTTCCAGACCCTAACCGCTCTTACTGTGAAGAACCCCCTTCGCCCCTTGTGCTCGAATTTTTTCTCCAACAACTTTAGGTGGTGGCCTCTAGTCCTTGTAATGGAGTTAATCTTAAAGAGTTTGTTGCCAATGTTGCTGTCACCATTGAACATCTTGTACATGAAAATGATACCCCCCCCTTAATCTCCTTACTTCCAGCGGGAACATGTTTAAGTTCAGTAGCCTTGTCTCATAGCTCTGGTCCTCCATTCCCCTAATTAGTTTGGTTGCCCTCCGCTGGACTCTCTCCAGTTCAAGGACATCCCTTCTCAGTACCGGCGACCAAAACTGGACCGAGTACTCCAGGTGTGGCCGAACCAACGATCTATATAGTGGCCCAATTATAGACTTGTCTCTGCAATACATCCCCTTCTTAATACAGGACAAGACCCTGCTAGCTTCGTGTACCGCAGCCTGGCACTGCAAGCTACCATTCAGTTTGTGGTCTACAATGACCCCCAAATCTTTTTCTATTTCTGACTTCCCTAATGGCATATCCATGATGGTATAGCCCATTTGTTTATTTTTATTTCTAAAGTGCATTACTTTGCATTTATCGACATTAAACCTCATCTGCCATATTATTGCCCACTCCCCTATTTTATCCAGGTCCTCCTGTAATG
>NW_017307120.1:517148-559729 GCF_000935625.1 Nanorana parkeri
TAGCTCTGGTCCTCCATTCCCCTAATTAGTTTGGTTGCCCTCCGCTGGACTCTCTCCAGTTCAAGGACATCCCTTCTCAGTACCGGCGACCAAAACTGGACCGAGTACTCCAGGTGTGGCCGAACCAACGATCTATATAGTGGCCCAATTATAGACTTGTCTCTGCAATACATCCCCTTCTTAATACAGGACAAGACCCTGCTAGCTTCGTGTACCGCAGCCTGGCACTGCAAGCTACCATTCAGTTTGTGGTCTACAATGACCCCCAAATCTTTTTCTATTTCTGACTTCCCTAATGGCATATCCATGATGGTATAGCCCATTTGTTTATTTTTATTTCTAAAGTGCATTACTTTGCATTTATCGACATTAAACCTCATCTGCCATATTATTGCCCACTCCCCTATTTTATCCAGGTCCTCCTGTAATGACATATTGTCACGATCCGTTTCTAATACTCTCCCTATTTTTGTAGCATCTGCAAACACAGAAACATGGCTATTTACTCCCTCCCCGATATCATTAATGAATAGTTTGAACAGTATATGGGACCCAGCACACATCCGTGAATCACACCGCTCATGACACTAGCCCAGTCTGAAAAGGTGCCATTTACAGATACTCTCTGGACACGTTCCCGTAGCCAGTTCTCTATCCACGTACACACCACCTCATCTATGCCCATAGCTCTCAGCTTGTGGGGGGGGGGGGGTCTGTGGCTGTGCAAGGGGAGATCTGTGGCTGTGTGCAGCATGGGGGAGGGTATCTGTATCAAATGCCTTTGAGAAATCAAATGCCTTTGAGAAATCCAGATATACCACATGTACCGGCTTCCCTCCATCCATATCTCTACTTACCCCCTCATAAAAAGTTAGCAAGTTAGTCAGGCAGGAACGGTCTTTCCTGAACCCATGCTGATTGTCATTAACTATGCCGTTATCCTTAACAAATGTTACCAAATAGTCCCTAATTATACCTTCTAATAGTTTACAAATAACCGATGTTCCCCGGTTGGCATCTAGCCCCCTTTTTGAATATTGGAACTACCGTAGCCCTCCGCCAATCACATGGTACTCTACCAGTCACTAAGGATTCCTTAAAAATTAGGAATAATGGTCTTTTTATAACCTGGCTTAGTTCCCTAAGTACCTTCGGGTGCAAGTTATCTGGTCCCACTGCTTTATTTGCATTGAGCATTTTAAGTCTTTGTTGTATCCCGCTTTCCGTCAACCACTGTGGTATATTATCGGTTGAACTATGTGTTTTATCCCGTACGTCAAAGCCGTTTCCCTCCTGAGTGTATACTGAGGAGAAAAAAAGAGTTCAGCGCCTCGGCCCTCTCCTTGTCATTTGTGAGTAACTTCCTGTTTTCGTCCTTTATTGGGCCTATCTGCTCCTTTCTTACCTTTTTACTGTTAATATATTGGTAGAATTTTTTTTTATTTTTTTTTTACTAACTGTGGCGATATGCTTTTCGCATTCTATTTTAGCGTCCCGGAGTACTAGTTTGCATTTTTTGTTACATTCCTTGTAGTTAAAGAACACCAAATGCCATCCCTTCCATCTTATATTTTATAAATGACATTCTCTTTTCCTTAACATGTAGTTTTACAGTTTTATTTAGCCATATAGGTTTATTCTATAGGTTTAGTTACCAAAGGTGACCAGTAGTTTTTTTTAAACTTGTGTTCTGGTGTGTTCATGCACGTTTATACGTATTTTGTCACGTTCCGGTGCGTTCCAGACAAAAAAAATCATGCCTGCAGTACTTTTTTTCTTAAAGCACTGGAACTGACTACACTTGTAGGAACAAAAGCCCTAAATTACCATAGGAATACATGGAAATGCATTTCTGTTGCGTTTAAAAAACGTTATGGTCTGGTTCTGGTTCTGGTGCTGGTGGAAAAAAGCCCAGAAGCAGGTCAAATGCAGGTGAGGAGGTCAGCTGCAGGTGAAATGCACCTGTCAATAAATTTCAAATGATCCTAGAAAGGTCTCACACTGAAGTCAAAGTGATGCTGCCCTGTTTCAAATGCAGATATATGCAATTACATACCTCCTGTACTTCAGAGGGAAAAGCATGCAAACATATGCGGATAAGTCCATATAGATGAGATGAAGTCTTTCTTTTTTTTGCTTTTTGTATTTACCACTGTTTTTTTTTTAAATAATACATTTTTATTAAGTTTACATGTTGTAAACAACAGATCAAATAACCGGGGTATACGTGGGTAGGCAGGACCCATTACATGTAGCGTTATGACATAACCAAGTGAAAAATCAAACAGGTCATATGAGGGGGGAAATTCCCCTAGGAACTCGGCTGCAGATGTGAACCCATTAAAATTGGTGTTCAGGTCTCTAGGACCTCATATTATGTTAGGAAGAAAGGGGGTGGGAGGAAGGAAGTAATAAGTGCCAATTCAGTTTTTAAAAACAAACAGAAACAATCAAACCAAAGAAAAGCAAAAACAAGGACCAATTACATCTAAGATTCCTGCCAGAATATGCTTAGTATAATATGCGGTTTGTGTCAATGGGATAAGCATTTGTCTTTATAAAAATGCGGAGGGCTCGATTATATAGCACACAGGGTGAGAGTGGACATCTCGGATTGGAGGTGTGGGAAAGGTAAAGGAAAAATAATATATAAATCAATAACTAAAGGTATATTACACTATACCATAATGGCATTTCGAGGGGTCTTAGCCTCCAGGTGGTCAAGTAGTTAGATTGGTTGGGCGGCAGGAAGTGAACTGGAGAGGCAAATGCCCCCAGACCCTTCTCTCTCCATGCATGTAGGGCACTAGGTGTTCATATTGCATGTGGAGCTGACCTAGCTTGATAAGAGTCAGCTTCTTTCAGGGTGGTGTGAGAGGGGTGTCATCTTTTAATGAGATGAAATAGGTGAATAAACGGTGGGGAAGGAGGTCTTCTAACATGTGGATCAATGATGGAAGGCACGGGTACCCCGTATTATGGATTTGATCGTGGTAGTGCTGTGATCCACAAAGTTCCATCATTGGAGGTAGTTATGAGTCCGGACAATATAGTACTTATACACAATCAAACCCTCAGCATCTATGACCATTATGTTACAGGCATGTAAAAACAAAAAAGATGAAAAACATAACTCTCCTTAGGGAATAAGAGACTTGTGACATGCATAAGTAGTATAAGATCAACATGTGGAATGTGTGAGGGGCAACTTCAGAGGGAAAAGCATGCAAACATATGCGGATAAGTCCATATAGATGAGATGAAGTCTTTCTTTTTTTTGCTTTTTGTATTTACCACTGTTTTTTTTTTAAATAATACATTTTTATTAAGTTTACATGTTGTAAACAACAGATCAAATAACCGGGGTATACGTGGGTAGGCAGGACCCATTACATGTAGCGTTATGACATAACCAAGTGAAAAATCAAACAGGTCATATGAGGGGGGAAATTCCCCTAGGAACTCGGCTGCAGATGTGAACCCATTAAAATTGGTGTTCAGGTCTCTAGGACCTCATATTATGTTAGGAAGAAAGGGGGTGGGAGGAAGGAAGTAATAAGTGCCAATTCAGTTTTTAAAAACAAACAGAAACAATCAAACCAAAGAAAAGCAAAAACAAGGACCAATTACATCTAAGATTCCTGCCAGAATATGCTTAGTATAATATGCGGTTTGTGTCAATGGGATAAGCATTTGTCTTTATAAAAATGCGGAGGGCTCGATTATATAGCACACAGGGTGAGAGTGGACATCTCGGATTGGAGGTGTGGGAAAGGTAAAGGAAAAATAATATATAAATCAATAACTAAAGGTATATTACACTATACCATAATGGCATTTCGAGGGGTCTTAGCCTCCAGGTGGTCAAGTAGTTAGATTGGTTGGGCGGCAGGAAGTGAACTGGAGAGGCAAATGCCCCCAGACCCTTCTCTCTCCATGCATGTAGGGCACTAGGTGTTCATATTGCATGTGGAGCTGACCTAGCTTGATAAGAGTCAGCTTCTTTCAGGGAGGTGTGAGAGGGGTGTCATCTTTTAATGAGATGAAATAGGTGAATAAACGGTGGGGAAGGAGGTCTTCTAACATGTGGATCAATGATGGAAGGCACGGGTACCCCGTATTATGGATTTGATCGTGGTAGTGCTGTGATCCACAAAGTTCCATCATTGGAGGTAGTTATGAGTCCGGACAATATAGTACTTATACACAATCAAACCCTCAGCATCTATGACCATTATGTTACAGGCATGTAAAAACAAAAAAGATGAAAAACATAACTCTCCTTAGGGAATAAGAGACTTGTGACATGCATAAGTAGTATAAGATCAACATGTGGAATGTGTGAGGGGCAGCTTAAATAGAGTGGGGTTCTGCATATCTAGCGTGTATGGATATATTAAGTGTAGCATTCACTTTGTAAGAGATCAAACGGAGGCAGTCTCTATATTTATACAGAGTCTTATTCTCCGTTTACACGGGTAAACTATGGTAACTCGGAATTGGTGCAGCAACAATATTAAATCATCCTGGATAAATTCTCAACCTGCAGCACAGTAGGCATCAGGTGCAATAAGTGAATAGGTATAAGCAGGAACCCCACAGATATTTTAAGGGATGTATGTGTTAAAGTATGTGTGAGGTGAGGCATAATGATCACGGAAGTATCAACGGTAGTGAGATATCGATATTTGCAGCTAGAAATATAGCAGAAATCACTTAATATAGTAGGAGGCAGACGTTAATGAGACAGTCATCTAATTGTATAGTTATGAGGAAGGTCTGATTGTACCGTATACAGGTTGAGTGAGCATCTCTGGGTGGGGACATCAGAAGGAGAATAAGTAGTAGATGGTATTTTCAGTGATTTCGCAGCAACAAATGGGTATGAAGGCACAGGTGGGTGTTATGTGGGCTCAGTAGTGGAAGGGTGGTGATGGATAGGGTCTTGTCAAAAGGGGCAGCAAATCTAAACAATTTGAGGTATGTATACAATCAGACCTTCAGCATGTACAGCCTTAAGGATGCAGCCTAAGAAGTACATATCAGACAGTTGAGGTAACATGAGATTCTGAATAGTTAGTAGATATAAGTGTGTCAAGGAACATATGCTTCCGAGGAGTGGAGCAGAAGCAGTCTCTATATCTACACAGGATCCGGCTTTTTCAGTGCAATAACAAAGTGAAAGAACGTATAACTGATGCAGAAACGGTGTAAAAGCGTTTCGGACAAGTTCTCAGTCTTGAGTAGGCTAATCACCAAACGAAACAATTAAAGGGGTAACGTAGCTGTAAAAGAACATCCAGGTATATGCATGTAGTGGATATAGTGCGTAGGAAGTATGGAAGGCGTTTCACGGCAATATCAATAATAGGGTAATAGTAGTAGACTAAACATCGTGTAGTAGTTATGTGGGTATCGCAGTTAGCTTTACAAAAACAGTCAGGGGTAAACATGTTAAGGAACGTAAGAAGTGGGGCAGGTGTTTCATGGCAAGACTGGCGATAATGAGGTAATAATACTTGCAGTTGAGAAGAGACCGGGTCTCCTTCAAGGCTGGTGGTATTGAAGTGGTGGAGGAGGCCCATGGAGGGCGAAGAAGAGGAGTATGAAAGGAATGGCTGGGATCCAGTATTATTATCATGGCTCTTAGCGACGTTTCCTCTGGGGAAGCACTTCCTTCCACTGGTCGTCCACTCGTGTAGCCGTTAGAGTAGGGGCTGAAGGATCAGGCCAAGGTTCCAGATCCACAGAGGGAATCCCAAGTTGCCTGATGAAGCCGTCGAGATCAGCAGGACATCGGAGGATAACTGGCTTGCCGTTCTTCCTTGCCAGCAGGTGGAAGGGGTAGCACCAGCGGTAAGAGATTTCACTGTCGCGCAGTGCCCTGGTCAGGGGACGAAGAGCCCTTCGTCTGGCTAGAGTGCGCTGTGAGAGATCCGGGAAGAGTTTGATCTCCGCTCCATCGAAGGCCAAGGAGCACCTCTCTCTGGCCTTCAACATGATCTCTTCCTTTTGGCGAAAAAAAATGGATTCTGCACAGGACATCACGCTGTTGCGTCATGGATGGATTGCGGTAGCCAGGAACACGATGAACTCTGTCTATTTCTAGAGCTTCTGTTACGGTTCGATTCAAGAAGGTGTTCAGTATGCCCCGTACAGAGTGTTCTAGCTCCGTGGCGACGGTGGCTTCAGGAATGCCGCGAATCCTGATATTATTTCTGCGGCTCCTGTCCTCAAGATCGTCCATATGATACCAGGTTGTTTGAAGTTGCTGGTGTTGTTGTGCGACCGCAGATTGAAACTCTTCAACAGCTATGTGGTGAGAGGAGATAGTCTCATCGACAGTGTCCATGCGTCTATTGAATCCATGGATCGCCTCACGTAGATCTGCCATGCCACGTTTGTGCAGGGCCTCAAAGCGGGAAAAGAGAGTCTCTATATCACGCTATGTAGGTAGATGGGTGAGGGCTCGGCGGAACTCCCCTTCATCTTGGTCTTCATTGGAAGATGCAGCCATGAGGTGAGAGGAGGCAGGAGAGTCCCCCAGGTGTGCAGACGATTGGGCTGGAGAGGATGGGTTGGCACGTGGTGTCGCCATGTTTCAATTTCTTCGGCGGCCACGAGAATCCTGAGAGCCCTGAAAAAAGGTCCCAATGTCTGCTTTAGCCGGTCAAGCGGGTGTTTGTTTCGAGCCCGACTGCTTCTTCTTAGATCAGATGCCAGGCCCCGGATGCAGGAGCTAGTAGAAAGTGCTGCTTCCTGCAGCCATACGCAAGCTCCGCCCCCCGAGATGAAGTCTTTGATGAGACATGAACTTGACATAGCTGGAACAGTCCTTCCCAGTATCAAGTAATTTCTCCAAAGGTGACAAGGCTTACATGGGGGGTTATAGGTGGAAGTAGGATATCCTCTCTAGTTGGAATAGCTTTTTTACAGGAGGCTATAGGAGGCTTTGCTTCCAACTTCTTAGAAAGAAAGGACTTTTTGTACAATGACTAGTGTAGATAAACCTAACAAACTTCTTGGGCTTCACATTATTAGCAGGGTTCCTGGTGTGATACTTGACCTGACAGCTCTATTAGTATGGGACTTGATGGAGCCGAATAGCAACTAAGGCCAATACTCTGTTGTACTTACACACTGCTGATCAGTGTATAAGTGCCCCCTTACATTGGTTGCCAGTGGAAAAGTGCCCCCTTATATTGGTCATTTGGAAGGGGCCCCTTACATTGGTGGTCAGTGTAAAAGTCAGTGGCCAACTTACATTGGTAGGGGTGCCAATGGCCGGACAAATGCCCCTACCTTAGTGGTAAGTGGAGAAGGGCCACTTACTTTGGTGATCAGTGAGAGAGGCGCCCTTCATATAGGTTGTCAATAGGAGAATTTTGGTGGATAGCAGGAAGAATACACCTTTTATTGGTTCTCAATGGAAAAAATGTTCCCTTTACCGAGAGCTAAAATGATAATTGGTGTCAGTGGATACTTATCTGAGAAAAGAGGGGAGGCTCAACTGGTCTCAAGCTGCTGCCTCTGTCAAGGGATGTCAACTCTGGAACCATGTAGGTGTTGGTTATGTGTTTGGATGAAGCACTGAGATATTGAGGAATGCTGAATTAAGTTTTACTTGTTTAGCAGGACATTACATGTATGTATACAGAAACACAGCATTATACAGCATACAGAACGTCTTCTGTATCATAGATAAAACATGCAGAAGCATAGAGCATATTCCTCATTTTCAAGGACTCCTTAATAACTGGCAGGGTACCAAGTGACTGGCGGAAAGCTGCGGTAGTACCGATATTCAAAAAAGGGTTAGATGCCAACCTGGGAACTACAGACCAGTCAGTCTAACATCATTAGTATGGAAACTGTTAGAGGGAATGATAAAGGACTACTTAGTAGAGTTTGTTTATAAAAATTGTATAATAAATGATAATCAGCACAGATTAAGGAAGGACCGTTCTTGTCAGACCAACCTACTAACATTCTATGAAGAGAACTGGCTACAGGAACGTGTCTAGAGAGCATCGATAAATGGCTCTTTTTCAGATTGGTCTAGGGTCATGAGTGGAGTGCGTCAAGGTTCTGTGCTAGGCCCCACACTATTCAACGTGTTTATTAACGATATCGGGGAGGGCGTGAATAGCCATGTTTCCGTGTTTGCTGATACTAAAATTGGGAGGGTAATAGACTCGAGCTTAGACACTATAACATTGCAGGAGGACCTGGATAAAATAGGGGAGTGGGCAACTATATGGCAGATGAGGTTTAATGTTGATAAATGTAAAGTAATGCACTTTGGGGTTAAAAATAGGCAAGAGGAATACAAATTAATGGGTACTCTGCTAGGGAAGTCAGAAATGGAAAAAGATTTGGGGGTCATAGTAGACCACATATTGAATAATATATTGCAATGCTAGGCTGCGGAAAACAAAGCGAGCAGAATAGAGTACTGTCTTGTATTAAAAAGGGAATGTACTGTAGAGAAAAGCTATAATTTTGCCACTTTGTAGATCACTAGTTCGGCCTCATCTGGAGTATGTGGTCCAGGTTTGGTCACCAGTCCACAGAAAAGATGTCGTGGAGCTGGAGAGAGTCCAGAGAAGGGCAACTATACTAATTAAGAGGATGGAGGACCTAAGCTATGAGACAAGGTTACTAAATTTAAACATGTTTGCGCTAGAAGTGAGGAGATTAAGAGGGGACATGATTTTGATGTACAAGATGTTCAATGGTGATAGCAACATCAGCAATGAACATTTTACAGTAAACTCCATAACAAAGACTAGAGGCCACCACCTAAAATTGGTGGAGAAAAGATTTACCCACAAGGGGCGTAGGGGCTTCTTCTCAGTTAGAGCAGTGTCACATTGCAACGCATATGCTGTTGAGAAGGGGTGTTGGAAATACACCAGCATATGCTGATATACTGTATATGATTGTATTACATGTGTAATTATGTCGTTTGAGCACTAGATGGCGCTATAGTACAATGTTACATAGTTACATAGTATTTGAGCGTGCACACGAGTGGGGAACTGTTACCAATGTAAACAGCCAGCGATGTATTTTAAATGTGTTTAAAAATTAAAACTAACACGGGGCTGTTGGGAAGAGACTTGGATGGGAAGGGGTGTGCCTCAATAACAAAAACCATTTTAATTATTCTTTAGGAGAACCTGAAGGCTAGTTCATACCACAAACAGTGCGTTCCGAACCTATTTGGTGACGGAACGCACTGGATCGCATTCAGGCCGGCTCACTGCATTCAGGGGCGGGAGGGGGCGTGGCGGTGCATTAAAGTCAATGGCAACGCAGCCATGCACCCCCGGCCACAGTGCGATCGCCCGCACCCAAACGCATGGCACATCAATGCCTGAGTTTTTTCTGACTGCACTGGACCATAACGTAGGCATTGATGTACCACGCATTTGGGTGTGGGCGTTCGCAATGCAGTTGGGGCGTGGCTGCGGTGCCATTGGCTGCGGTGTAGTATAATGCATACCACACCCTTATCCAGGTATACAATACAGTGTTTCCCCGAAAATAAGGCCTACCCCGAAAGTAAGACCTAGCAGTGGCGTAACAACCGGGGGTGTAGCAGGGGCGCGGGCCCCGGGCGAAAAGTTAAACGGGGGCGCCGGCCGAAAATTGCACTTTCGGCTAAATGCCGAAAGTGACATTTTCCTGCCGTTTTGCACCCGGTCACGAAATCAGCAAACACCTGTCTGCCTCAGACTTTCCTTAGAGAGCTGCCACCGGGCAGAAAACTACATTTCCCAGCAGGCAGCTGCACAGCAAGGAACGTATGGCCAGTGGGGTCAGAGTGAGGTGACTGAGCCTCAGTCACTGAAGGAACTTCTGAATGGAGGTCCGTGCAGTCCAGCCTGGCAACGAGAGAGGTGGCTCCCTGGCAGGGATCCCACAGAGAACTGTGGACGGCATCAGAGAGGAGAGCTCCAGGACAGCTGCAGCCTGCAGGTATTGTGACACTGTGTGTGACAGTATTTACATCCCCCGAAAATAAGACCTAGTGTGATTTTTTTGGAGAACAAAAAATATAGGACAGTGTCTTATTTTGGGGGAATTTTCGGGGAATCAAGACTCTGTTGCAAGAATTTAGAATTAGGGCCCATTCACACCATGTCTGGACCAGATCTGCATGCTTTTCTGCAAATGCAGTGCATTTGTGACGCTTTTTTTAGTGAACGACAGAAATTTCATACATCAAGAAAGGGCAGCCGCCCATAGCAAAGTAAGACTGTAAATGTTGACAGCACATGTATTTATAGAACAATCATGACAGCAATAAAGTGAAAGCATTCACAGTACGGAAAACCAGACCATCAGTTAGTATAGTAAAACAATTAACTAAACTCGTAATTACGATTACGTAAACATTCGTTACATCAACAATAACAACCACTTTATATAATCCCGTCTACGAGAGATTATTAGCAATATGGTACGCAGTCGTGGTGGGGAGGTGCATCTCTGACTAGTCAACGTTAGCATTACTGAAGTGAGGAGGGCAGAGGTTGGTACATCGTCCCTGGTAAGTGGAGAAGGAAGGAAAAGGAGGAAGATGTTAAAAAAAAAAAGAAGAGTCTCGGTCCCTCCAGGGCCAGCCGCCACGGACACAGGACTATTCCGTCATAACCTGTAGATAGGAGTCCAATTATCGGAAGTGGAGCCAGTCACCCCAGACAGAGTAGAATCTCTCTTCAGGATTGCCTATACCCGAGGTAAGTTCCTTCATTTGGTAGATTTCATTGCCCCTCGCGAACCACAGGCGTAGAGTGGGGGGAGCGGTCTGTCACCACAGCACTGGGATACAGGCCTTAGCAGCAGAGAGCAAGTGGATGGAGAGAGAACATTTGTACCTGGCAATGAAACTATCGGTCATATGGAGAAGGTATGTAGCTGGGTGGTTACCTAGGTCGCCCATGGTGAACAGTTTCAGGACATCCCTGACAGAGTCCCAGAAAGGCCGAATCTTGGAGCAGTACCAGATTTAGGACATCGTCCCCATACTAGATTCACATTTCCAGCAGGTGGAGGGCACCAGTGGGTTGACCTTGTGCAGGAGTGCGGGTACTATGTACCATCTGGAGAGAATCTTGTAACCTTGTTCCTGAAACTGGTTAGCAATGGATGCCTCGTGAGCAAAGAGCAAGATTTTATCCCGTTGTATATCGCAAAAGACCTGACCCAAATCAGTTTCCCATTTCCGAAGGAAAGGGGGGCAGTAGCCCTGGTGAGGAGACGACAACAGCCCGTAGATGAAAGCAATAGCACATTGTGCTGGTTGCCCCTGTCTACATAAGGTCTCAAAGTGCGTCAGACCCCTGACTGGGTTGGCAGAGCGTGGCATTGCCAGGAGCTGCATTGCCATTGAGTCAGTAAGGGGAGGAACTGTCAGCGCATGTATGGAGGATTGGAAGAGCCATTGACGACCAGCAAGAGGTCCGGTAGACGGAATTTGTTAGCTAAGTAGAGCCCTCGTAAACTGGTATCATCCATGCCGGGACCAAAGTCTGGGTCCCCCAGCACAGGAGTCATGGGGGAGGAGAATGGAGAGACAGAAGAAGCCCTAAATGTCTCTCTGGCAGTCCGCAGGGGAGCTCCAATAGTAGGGTGAGAGGCCAAGGATAAAGGGAGTGGAGCAGTAATCCACGGCAAGCCATCAATGGGCACAATGTTTTCCTCTAGTTCTATGTTAACCGATTGTTTGCAGTCCCGACTGCTCATCCAGTCCACCACTCCAGCAAGGTGAATTGACCGATAGTATAGGGAGACATCAGGGAGACTGACCCCCTCCGTGCCGTTTGGCATAGAGAGCATACGGTGCCCTATTGTAGGGGAGCGACCCGCCCAGATAAAGGTGGTGAACAGATGCCGTATTCTAGTGAAAAACCCCAATGGAAGAGGGATAGGGAGGGCTTGAATGAGAAATAGCAGTTTCGGGAGAATGGTCATCTTGATCGAGTTACATCTGCCGAACCACGTCAAGTACAAACCATGCTGCAGGTCAGCTCCTGGCTAATGTGGAGGAGTAGAGGAACATAGTTAAAGTCATAGAGATGAGCGAGGTCTGGCGTGAGCATAGTCCCTAGGTATTTGATGTGGGTCCTGGCCCAGTGGAACTGGAAACGGGTCCTGAGTATGGAAACTGTTGTTGCTGGCAGAGTAATGGCTAACACAGCAGATTTAGAAAGGTTGACCTTAAATTTGGAGAATAGACCATATTGGTTGAAGACGTGGAGAAGATGAGGAAGGGACGTCAAGGGATCAGGGAGGAAGAAGAAGAGGTCGTCTGCAAAGGCAGCCACTTTGTGTTCACCCAAGCATTTGGAGAAACCAGCAATACCCTGATTAGCCCGGACAGTACACAGAAGGGGTTCCAGCGTGAGGACGAAAATAATGGGGGATAGAGGGCAACCCTGTCTAGTACCATTAGTCAATGGGAAAAAAACTAGAGCGTGCTTCATTGACATTCACAGCAGCAGTAGGACGTGAGTATAACGCAGCTATCCAGAGGTGCATGTTGGAGACCAGACCTATATGATCCAGAACAGCATGCATAAAAGGCCAGTGAACCCGGTCAAAGGCCTTCTCCGCATCCATGGACAGAAGCATCAGGGGGGCCCCTTGCGAACCAGCACTGTGGACAATGTTCAGGGCTCTAATGGTGCTGTCTCTGGCCTCCCTTGTAGGGATAAAGCCCACCTGGTAAAAATGTACGAGCCCATGTAGATGGGGTAGCAGGTGATTGGCCAAGATCTTGGAGAACAGTTTAGGATCAACATTGACAAGTGCAATCGGGCGATAGCTCCCACATTGAGAGGGGTCCTTATCTGGCTTTGTGATAAGTGTAATAAGTGCAGAGGAAGTCCTCCGGTACGGCCGAGCCAGTCAGTATAGCATTGCGGGCTTGCACAAAATAGGAAAACGGTGTGGAATAGGACTTGTAGTAGGCCAAGGTGTATCCACCCGGGGATTTGCCAGTGTGGTCCTGCTGTAAGGCTACCTCCATTTCCTCTACCGAGATGGGGGCCTCCATGTCTCGCTGGGCCTCACTGCAGAGTACCAGCATACCCGAGCGTGACAGGTATGTTCGCATCTCAGAGGCCATGTCCGGGGGTGTGTACAGCCCCACTAGAAAAGATGGTACATGCATGAATCTATAACCAGCCTTTATAGCAGGGCGCACATTGGGAAGCCTTACAACAATACAAAACACAAAAATTCCCCAGCCTCAAGCTGCCAGCCAGCCTGCAACCAAACAAATTGCCCTGTCAACAATCCTAATAAGGTGCAGGGACGCACTGGAGGCCCAGCAACCAAAAATGCATGCTGGGACCCCAGTGCGCTTCCCAAACCAAAAATAGTCAAACTAGAAAAGATGGTACATGCATGAATCTATAACCAGCCTTTTTAGGAATGGTTTGGGGGACGCACTGGGGTCCCAGCGTACATTTTTGGTTGCTGGGCCTGCAGTGCGTCCCTGCACCTTATTAGGAGGAGTTGGCTACTTCCAGGTACACCTGCATGTAATTTATCGACTTCATTAATATGCTCACACTTGGAGACTCGGATACATAGAGTTAGGACCACACTTTGCAGAGGTGCCTTGGCGCGGCAGTGTGGCTTCTACATATTTTTGGCCAAAAGTTTGTGCAACTAAAACCTCTGATTTTAACGCATACTTTTACATAGTTTTGGCCAAAAGTTTGTGCAACTAAAACCTCTGATTTTAGCGCATACTGTTGACAGGGCAATTTGTTTGGTTGCAGGCTGGCTGGCAGGTTGAGGCTGGGGAATTTTTGTGTTTTGTAGTGTGTACAGCCCCCCCAGGGGGGCGTAGATTGTACAACTCCCGATAGACAGGAAAAACTACTCGGCAATGGCCTTGCGAAGTTTAGTCCCCGTAGAGGAGACGATAGTAGGTATAAACTGGGGAAAAAGAAAATAGCACTGCGCTTCAAACTCAAAAATTATATTCCTAAAATGTGAAAAAAAATTTATGAAATGTGAAATTGTCACACAGTGATAAACTATTTTGTGTAAAACAGAACACCTGTGTTGCACAATGCCTGTGCTGATGATGGTAAGAAAAAGCTCTAGGTCTAATGGTCTAGACACTATAAACCATAATAAACATGGGGGGAAAAAAAATGAAATTTGTACAACTCCCTCATTAATCTACATAACCACATGTGAAGTCCATTACTTCTGGATACAATAAAGTCCAAGCAGTCCCCGCGTGACACATTTTTGTGCCGCCCATACCATAAGCGGTGAAAGAGACAGAGAGGCATTAGTAGCAAAAAAAGGAGCAAAGCTGTTGTTCAAGAACCGATCGAAACTTGGGGTCCTGGAGTAGAGAATCATCATTGAGTCTCCAAGAGAAGCACTCAGACCTTGTACCTACTAGGTCAAGCGAGATATGGATGGGGGCGTGATCCGAGGTGAATATGTTGTCAATGGTGGTCGAAGCTAGGGCAAGTAGATCCTTGTGTTAAACAAAAAAGTAATCCATCTGGAGTATGTATGGTGGACTGGAGAGAAGAAAGTGTAGTCTCACCCATCAGGGTTGAGGAAGCGCCATGTATCAATCAGAGCGTCTGGAGATTCTGCTTGAGCC
Organism: Nanorana parkeri; assembly: GCF_000935625.1. Lineage (NCBI taxonomy): Eukaryota > Metazoa > Chordata > Amphibia > Anura > Dicroglossidae > Nanorana > Nanorana parkeri. The sequence goes on from NW_017307120.1 coordinate 531,799, forward strand.
TACGCAGGCAAGAGTAAGATAAGTGAGATGCGCCTCTGGTCCCAGGACCAGGGTGCCATCCATAAAGTCTGCCAGTACCGGAAGAACAGTTGATAGGAAGGACACATGTTCCGAGTTGGGTAGGTAAACATTTGCTAACGTAAACAGGCATCCATTGATTTCCTCCTTCAGGAAGAGATATCTACCATTGGGATCAGCACAATGGGCTCCGTAGGACCATGGAACAGATTTAGAGACTAGAATACTGACATCCTTAGATTTGGAGATGGGAGACGTACTATGATAGACTACAGGGTACTCTCCACTGCGAAGGGTGAGAACCCAGTTACTTCTGAAGTGTGTCTCCTGCAAGAAGACCACCTGAGATTGCATCACTTTCAAGTCCACCAGCAATCTACGCATTTTTTCTGGTGTGCCAAGGTTACGGACATTCAGAGATGTAAGATGAAATGGGCAGAGGTTAGCAGAGACAGGAAGAAGGCAAGATCTAGGAAGAACAGGAAGAGGTAGCAGGGGGAGCAATAAGCGGGAGGGTATAGAAAGGGCAATGCAAGAGAGGGCAGGAGAGACAATAGAGGAGGCACACATAGGGGAAGCAGCAAGAAGGACAGAGAAGACAGACAGTTACGAACCGTTGGTGGAGAATACTCCAATAAGTAACTCTAAACTATCAATTTGAACTATCTTGAGTGGTTGTAAGCGAGACAGTAGGCCTATTGGGGGTCACACTACCAAGATAAAATAAATTCCAGGTAGAGATACAGATATGCACCCCAGGGTATAAACAGTGGCAAATATTAAATACAAAATAAAACACTGCAATAAGTAACCAGACTAGTAAAACAAAGTAAACTGTGACACTCCCGAAGACCATCACACTTTCCCTATACGGGAGAGACCACTAGGCCCCCCATCTCCCGCAACCCCATATCCCGATTAGGTGTTCAGAGCCCTCATAACGTCCCATATACACTAGGGCAGGAGGCTTTCCCGCCACCCGGAGAGACAACCAGTATGGGGGGTGAGAAATAGATAACAACAAACAAGTACCGGGGCATATGTTGCCCCTCTCCGTTTGGGCCATTCCAGAGGGTATCAGCAGTAAGGCAATTACCTAGTTATTATTATTATTATACAGGATTTATATAGCGCCAACAGTTTGTGCAGCGCTTTACAATATAGGGAAGACATTACAATCACAATACAAATCAAGACAAGATGGTAAGGAGTGCCCTGCCCGTGAGGGCTTACAATCTAAAAGGGAGGGGAAGTGATACATGAGGAGGGAGCTGTGTGGGGATGAATTGTTTGAGAACGTGATGGTTGAGCGGTTAGGTTGAGGTGGGATAGGCTTCCCCTATGTGTGTCTTTAGGGAATGCCTAAAGGCAGTCAAGGTGGGCGACAGACGAACAGGTTGGGGTAAAGAATTCCAGAGGATGGGAGAGACTCTAGAGAAGTCCTGGAGGCGAGCATGAGAGGAGTTGATAAGGGAGCTGGAAAACAGGAGGTCTTGCGATGAGCGGAGCCGAGGGTTAGGGTGATACTTCGAGACCAGGTTTGAGATATAGCCGGGGGCGGAGTTGTGGATGGCTTTGTAACTGATTGTTAATATTTTGAATTTTATCCTTTGGGCGAGTGGAAGCCAGTGCAGGGATTGGCAGAGGGGGGTTGCAGACACTGAGCGGTTGGTTAGGTGGATGAGTCTTGTAGCTGCATTCATGATAGACTGAATGGGGGATAGCCTGTGTAGTGGAAGGCCAATGAGGAGGGAGTTGCAATAGTCAAGACGAGATATAACAAGGGAGTGGATGAGTAATTTTGTGGTTTCTTTGGTGAGGAAGGGGCGTATTTTGGAGATGTTACGAAGGTGAAGGCAGCAGGATTTGGATAGTGATTGGATGTGGGGAACAAAGGTGAGGTCCGAGTCTAGGATGACACCTAGGACCTTGGCATGGGAGGAGGGGTGGATAGTTTTGTTAACAATCTCAAGGGAAAAGTTGGGGGAAGGTGCACGGGCAGGAGGAAATATCAAGAGCTCAGTTTTTGAAAGATTGAGTTTTCAGAAGTGTTGCAACATCCAGATGGATATGTCAGAGAGTAGATTAGTGACCCGAGAGGACACAGAGGGGGAGAGTTGTGGAGTAGAAAGATAGATTTGAGTGTCATCGGCATAGAGATGGTATTGGAAGCCAAGTGAGGTTATTAACTGACCAAGGGAGGAGGTGTAGATAAAGAAGAGAAGGGGTCCAGGGACGGAGCCTTTGGGGACCCCTACAGAAAGAGGAAGAGGAGGGGAGGAGTTAGATTTGTAGGTGACGCTAAAGGAGCGCTTAGATAGGTAGGAGGAGAACCACGAGAGAGCAGAGTCTTGTAGCCCAAGTGACTGGAGTTTTTTGAGGAGGAGCAGGTGGTCAACAGTGTCAAAAGCAGCAGAAAGGTCCAATAGCAAGAGTAGGGAATAGTAGCCTTTGTTTTTAGCAGAGAGTAGGTCATTAGTAAGTTTTAGGAGGGCGGTTTCAGTGGAGTGTAGGGGGCAAAAGCCAGATTGTAAGGGATCGAGAAGGTTGTGATCAGCGAGGTGGCGACTTAGGCGGCTGTAGATGAGGCGTTCTAGGAGTTTGGAGGTGAATGGGAGTAAGGAAATTGGTGTGAGAGTATCGAGGTCGGTAGTGTCCATTGAGGGTTTTTTGGGTATTGGGGTGACCAAGGCATGCTTTAGAGGGGAGGGAAAGATTCCAGTAGAGAGTGAGAGATTGAAAATGTGAGCAAGAGAGTCTAGGATAGAGCAAGAGGGTGACCGAAGTAGCAGTGAGGGAACAGGGTCCAGGGGGCAAGTGGTGAGGTGGGTGTCAGAGAGGAGCTTTGTAATATCCTCTGTGGTGACGGGGTCAAAAGAGAGTAACAAGTGTGATGGAGTGTATGGTACATGAATAGGGGAAGGTGACTGCAAAGTGATGATGTGATCCCAAATTGTATCTATTTTGTTTTTGAAATGAATGGCAATGTCCTGGGCAGTGAGTGAGTTAGTGGGTGGTGGCTGTGGAGTACATAGTAGAGAGTTAAAAGTAGAAAAGAGTTGGCAAGGTTTGGATGAGAGTTTGTTAATGAGAGTGGCAAAATAAGTCTGTTTGGCAGCACGGAGGAAGGAATTGTATTTTAGGAGGGCCGCTTTGTACAGGGTGAAGTCTTGCTGAGATCTAGTTTTTCACCACATTCGTTCAAGAGGGCGGCTATGTCTCTTGAGATTTTTGGTTTCATTTGTTTGCCACGGTTGTAGTGGACGTGGTCTAAGTATGTGAGTAGTGAGGGGAGCCAAGGTGTCTAGAGAGGACGAAAGTGAGCTGTTGTAGACAGAAATAGCCAGGTCAGGGCAGGACAGGGGTGAGATTTTGTTAAAAAGGTAGTCAGTAGCTGAGTAGAGAAGAGAAGGTAGTTAGATGGCTACCTTCAAACAAAAATCAGCACCTTAGTCACCCAGCGCGACCTGGGCCAGTCCCCCATGGCGGCCTCCACGGATACCAGGAGCAGCGACGCCCCCGTGGGCCTCATGGCACAGATAGAGGCCGAGCAAGGGGACGGCACCAGGCCGAGATGAGGCTACTGGACAAATGTGAAAGGATAGGGATCATGTATCCTACTACAACATCAATTAAAGATCAAAATATGGTAGCAAACACATTAGTAGAAGTATGAAAAACAGAACTAAACATAGGACTGGAAAAGTTTACGTGAGTCGACCCAGACAGGTATTTCCTTGGAGAGACACATGTAGGGCAGTATGCATAGTCTAGGAACAGGAGGAACCTCAGGTTTCAGGCCACGCTGGAGCAGGTCTCTGAAGAGAACGGGCAGCTGGATGTTGGCATCCCTTGTAGCAGCAGGCCAACCGTTGCATCCTAGGAGCTGGTGCCGGGCGATCCGTAGAAAAGTCCAGCCAGTAAGGGATCAGAATGGCCCCATGTCCAGTAACTCAAACAAAGCAGGCAGCTAGTCAGGGGAGGGAAATGGCCCGCCGTCATATTTCCTCTTTAATAGAGAAAAAATGGACAGGACATAGGACGTCACGTGCAGCATTAGCAGACGGGCCTCGGAGTCCCTGCACTCAATGAACCCGGTCCAGTTCCAAGGCCTCACCAGGTGGCTTGCCCAGATAATGGTTCAGAATAGCCAGGACCGTGGACCATAGGTCAGATCCCGTAGTGGCCTCGGGATACCTTTGAGGCGAAAATTATTCTGCCAACTGCGGTTCTCACTGTCATCTAGCTGAAGGCAGGTTAACCACCATCTGTTGATGCAGCCTGGCAGTAGAGGATTCCAGGGTAGCCACGCGATCCTGAAGGGAGGAGGTAGCTGTCTCCACAACCTCAACTCGACCTTCCACTGAGGCAACCCAGTTCTTGATTTCTAGCACCTCTTGGCGCAAGGCATGGACGATTTTGTCTGCCATGGAATCCAGGTCCTGTTTAGTAGAGAGATGCAGCTGGATGGATCGCCAGTCGCCGACCGGCTGTTCAGTGTCACCCGGCTGTGAAAGGTAGGGTGGCGGTTCAGGGGAAGGGTCCCTGCACTGGAGGACCGTGGTGGAAATCGGAGAAGGCAGAGGGCTCGGGGTGAGCGTCAGCAGGTCCAGGGCCGGCCTTAGGGGTGTGCGAGCTGTGCGGCCGAACAGGGCGCCATACACAGGGGTGTGGCCACTAAAGGGTGTGGCCACTGAGGGGTACGGTCACTGAGGGGCGCTGTAAAGCTTTCTCGCACAGGGCACCTAAAGGCCTAAGGCCGGCCCTGAGCAGGTCTGGAGGCACAGGCGCCTGTTTCCCTGTATCGTGTATTGGAAGCAGGGCCTGGAGTGGCAGCTTTGGTAGGCCCCATGCTGCAGGCCATGTGGGAGCTACGTGCAGAGGCCGAGTGGAGGAAAAGCAGAAAAGATCAGGTTGTCTGTCCTCACTAGGTGTCCGCAGGGGGTTATGATCCTTCGACATGCAAGGAGAGGGTGAGTTAAAGTCACTAAAACCACCATTTAGTCTCATAGCTCCTCAAGTGCGCGTCTTCACACTGCCATGTCCAAGCCATGTCCCGGCCCCCCCCCCACCCCATTGCTTTTCTTTTTTGGCTGCCATTATGCAGATTATTCTCTGGGGTTACTTCCTGGTTTATTTCGTAGCACTCATCTTTGTGTGAGTAAGCTGGTAAACAGACATGTTTTATTTGTATGCAGGCATGTTCTTGCAGAGAAAATGTGACATGCAGTATTTTTTTCCCTTGCACCGTAACGGACTAAACTGGTGTGAACAGAGCCCAGAAATCCCATATAAATACATAAAAAAGTCAGAAAAGTCTGAAGTAGCAAATTAATGACTTCTTTGGTTATTTAAAACAGCATATGGTACATCCTGACAGCTTTCTGGGTCGCCCTTACCAAACATATTTTTCCACTGGTTTTCCCCCTGAAAGTCATTTGTGATGTATGTCACTATATTTCGATATAATCTGATGCAGGTGTTTCATCTCCGGTGGATGTAGAGTCCTGTTAAAAGGGGCCTTGGTGTAAAGGTGCACATACACTGTGCGATTATCGCACGATAATCGCGGCAAATCCCGCGATCGTACGATAATCGCAAAGTGTATGGAAGGCGTGCAACCGTTTTTACTGTATGGTCGCACGTCTTTTGTCTAAGGACCATGCTAGATCATGATCGTAAGATCAATGCCGCATGGGCCGGTGTGCGCACGCGCACACTGCCCTTCAGCATTGCGGTCATCGGAAGCCAGCGCCCCTCAGGGGGGCGGGCTTGCGATGATCGCAAGATGGGCAGATCGTACTACGTTTTTTTAATTACTTTACAACCATCGCAAGACTAAGGTCTTGCGTTGGTTGTAAAGTGTATGGCCACCTTAAGGCTAAGGGTGGCCATACACTGTACAACAAAAGTCTTGCGAGGGTTGTAAAGTAATTTAAAAAACGTGCGATCTGCCCATCTTGGACAGGCAGATCGTACTTGCGATCATCGCAAGCCCACCCCCCTGACTGCAATGAGGGGCAAGCTTCCGATGACTGCAATGCTGAACGGGCAGTGTGCGCGGCCCGTTTGGCAGTTGTCGAACAAGCACGCCACTAACCTGCTTGTTCGACGGGAAACGTGCGATCGTACAGTAGAAACAGTCACACGCCTTCCATACACTTTGCGATTATCGTACGATCGCGGGATTTCCCGTACGATCCTCGTAAGATAATCGTACAGTGCACCTTCATACATGCATGTTGCTGTTGCACTCTGAACATTCAAGGATAGCCTTGCAGTCTCTGGCAAAGTGCTCTGTAGAGTTGCAATATCTGAACAAATGGTATGGTTCCCTAGGAACTATTTACATTCTTCAAAGACCTTTTTCTTGGATTTCCTGACTGGATGTGGTTTGTTGTGGATGAGACAGTAGGAGTCCTTTTTCTGGTCACCAACAACATTTATGGTGTCTCTGTCAGTGGTGTATTTTGGTTTGGGGCTGCTCTAGGCAAGACGAAACTCAGGCACCCCCCCTCCAGTAAATTTGCCCCACCCCTTCCTGCTTTGACTTTTTGCGTAACCTGTCAGTCGCTGGATACTGCACACATATTGTATCCAGCTTTTGACATGTTCTGCTATTAGCAGGAAAGCTGGTGTCTCAGGTGGGCTCTGCGGGGTCTCAGAAGGGTTTTGCAGGATCTGTGGTGGTCTCTGCGGGTCTATAGTGGGCTCTGCAGGGTCTCAGGGAGGCTGTGCAGGATAGGATCTGTGGTGGGCTCTGCAGACGGGCACTTCAGGACCGGTGTCCTCCGTCGCCTGACGGGGATCCGGTCCCGTCCCTTGATGGGGATCCAGACCCGCCCCTCCGCCCCTCCACCTCCTTGTCATGCTAGATTAGGCAGCTGAGTCTGCCGAATTCCGTGCAGCTCGGCTTGCCTGGCTGTTTTTGGAGCGGCATTTTTCCTGCACCCCTGGTAAGTGCCGCCCAGATACGCCCCTGGTCTCTGTACTGCTGAATTTTTCAGTTTTTATAGTTGGGGAGCTAGGGCTGCTTAAGACGATTATTGAGAAGCTTGGATATTTTTGGTTCTGGCTAAATCTTTGATGAACTTTGAATAGAAGGAGCAAGGTCGAAAGGAGACTGGATGGTCCTGTTTATACTTTGAACCCCATTTTTCTTAGATATTGTAGGACAATTTTGTTTCAACTGGGTTCATACCATGAGCTATGTCTAGGTAGCAAAGACCTTGTAGAGTATTCCTTAGGGATATCAAGCTTAAGAAGATCACTCATGGAACTTCTTGTTGTTTTGGTTGGACAGTCTATGAAAGTACTGTAATCTTTTGAATAAGACAAGTTCTATTCAGGTAGTATTACGAAAATCCTCACAGCTCCGATTCTGCAGCCCAGCTCATGCTGTATTTCCCCCGCAGGTTGCAAAGTGTGTGCTCACCATGCAAGAACGGAAAGAATAACCGCACTCCGCAAGATACAAGCAATGAATCGAGTGTTTATTGATGCAAAATCAAGTGTACATCGCAGCAAGCTCCCCAGACCGAAGAGCAAACTCCTCTTCCATGTTTCACCAATGTGGCTCAGGAGACCCTTAAATAGCTTGCCCCCATGAGGTAACAGTTGCCACAACCCTACAGGCTTTGCCAGAAGCTTGTTGGCAGTTAGGTGTTTAATTCAGGTCTGCAGTTCTGAGCTATCTTTACAAATTCTAATTTGTGAACTCCCCTCTATATTTTAATATCACAGTGGCTATGGCTAGAATGTGCTACAAATTGGTTGCTCTTTCCTTTGGATGAAAATACAGAGGTAAATGTGTTCCATCAATGGAATCATGAACAGAATGAAAAAAGCAAACTAAAAATTACATCAGAAATTACATCATGCAAAAGCCCAACATAATGTTTTATGGTCCACACATGCCCCCTAGTGGTGAAAATTTGTGTCACATGAGATAAATGGGAAACTAGTTGAAATTATGTACAATTGACAATACATTAAAGGAGAACTATGAGGTGAGTGCTTTTCACTCACCTCATAGTTCTAACCGACCTGTGACAATGAGACTGTCACAGGTCGGCAGTAGATCGGGAAGTGAGCGAACACATACCGGCATTCGCTCACTTCTTGATCCTGTCACAGCTCTATGCCGTGACAGGGAAGTGGCTGGATTCCCCCCTCCCCGCTCCGATCCTCCAGTGCTAACTGGCGGAACGGACGGGGGAGGGGCGGGTACAGCTGGCTCTGCCTCTAGATAGGCAGAGCCAGCTGTCACTCATGCAGGTGGGCGGATCCAGACATAATTGTCGGGATCCGCTTCAGCGTCTCAGTATACCGCGAGCTGTATACTCGCAGTATACTGAGACACTGCGGTGTCTCAGTATACCGCAAGCTGTAGTTCGCGGTATACTGAGCTTAGGGTGACAGGAGGACGCTAGTTTGTGTCCTCCCGTTACACTAAGGAGAACTATGGGGAAAAGCCCTAACCCCATAGTTCTCCTTTAAAGCATTTCTATGAAAATTGCATCATAATCAGACACACGTTTAGTGTATCCTTTTCTTGTTGCACTACTGCACTCTACCTGCATCTTCTTCCTATTAGCAATTGATAAATGAGACCTCCATGTCAGTTATTCCCATACACAGCAGTAGGGTGAACATAACTCACCCTTTTAGTTTTTGCCAATGCTGGTCACATTTTGTAGTTCTAATTGGCAAGGGGTGACAAAGAATAGACATGGAAACAGTCCTTGCAGTTTTCAACTGATACTGAGCATCATACAAACCTTAATGAAAATCAGGCTAACTTGGGTTAACCTATAAGAAGCAGGAAGGAAACATGCTTATTCTTGTAGTCCATGTTGATAATGAAATAGTGATGCCAGGCCATTTAGTTTGCCTAACATTGCTAAAAAGCTGTTGAAGTTGTTAAAAACATTAAAACTAAAGTTATAAAAAGCAGAAGAAAGATCTTTTTTTTCACCATGGAAAAAGGGTCTATGAAGTTTTCATAGTGTTGCTCCTAGGTAAATTCATACAATCAAAACTTGTAGGGTTAGTTTTTTTGATTTTGTTTTCATCTCATTTGCTTTAGCATGTTAGTGTTATTCCAAAGTAATGTTTAATATTTTTTTATCTGCAGTATTTAATAAAAGAATACCAGGTGAATGCGCAATGAAGGTTCATCCTTAGACACTTTCAGTTCCCCTTGTTGTCACTCAGGCCTCCGATAAAAACAAATAGGTGTTTTGGCACACATTACGTAGGTAACACCCTGAAAAATTATACGAGACAATGCTGGAGTGCATGTAGACAGGAAGTAGGCTGCAGATCAGCAGCACTGGCGTGAAAAAGATTTTTTTTAAAAGGGCAAAACAAGTATTTTATTAAACAAAATGCCACTTTTGATATGCTCAAAAAAAATCTATGTAACTAGAATATTACATTGCTGCACAAGCCGTTTTGTAACTTAATGTTATCAAAATGACCCTTTCATTTCAATCTGCAGCCACTGTAGTTTTCTAAAACTGTCAAAAATACAATATGTCAACATGGAGTAGTTCTGTAGACCAGAAACATCATTTGCACTAATTTTCCTAAAAGTCTGCAGTAAGATACCAATAAACTTTTTAGGCATCCCCTGCAATAGGAATTTGGTTTATGGTGATAAACCTCCTAAGGCTTGTATACTAAAGGCATGCAGCTTTCCTGGGTAGAACACTGACTTTGCTCAGGTGATTATAATGAGTGCAGATCCTCCCATTTAGGAATCAGCCAAAAAAGCCAAAGTAGTTTCAGCCAGTGCTTACCGAGAGCATCAATCACTCCATTACAGTTGCATTCACCTATGGCTGAATATACAAGCACAATCTACACAATACACCTTATAATAAAAAGAACAGATAACAATTAATAATAAAGTTAATATGATATTAATCAGGGTTTGCTTTGAGCAGCCATCATTTAAAATCATTGGCAGCGGCAACAGATAAGGTAAACACTTGTAACAGGTTCTTCTCACCTCAGTTACAGAGTAGGTTTATGTACAACAAGCTCCTCTAGCCCATCAGGTGACAAATTGGCCATTCCCTGTCTACAAGTACACAGCTCTCTCTTTCCATGGAGAAGGTTAAAATCTATCCTCATGGTATAGAATAATATTGTAGAGGGTGTGTAATGAGCGCTTTTTTCACCAGTCCAGGCCTCGGCCGGTGGCACAATTGACAGGCATGTGGAGCCTCTGGAAAATGCTGCAAGAAGTTGAAAGAGCTGCTGTAATTGTGACATCACACTAAGTCCACTACCGACGCATTCCGCATTGCTTAAAGGAGAACTATGGGGTTAGGGCTTTTCTCCACACAAACTAGCGTCCTCCCGTCACCCAAAGCTCAGTATACCGCGAGCTACAGCTCACGGTATACTGAGACGCCGCAGCCGGTTACTTCTGTATCCACCCAGCTGCGTGAGTGACAGCTGGCTCTGCCTATCTAGGAGGCAGAGCCCACTGTACCCGCCCCCTCCCACGTCCGTTCTGCCAGTCAGCGCTGGAGGATCGGACAGGGGAGGGGGGAATCCAGTCCCTCCTCTGTCACGGCTCTCTGCCGGCACAGGATCGAGAAGTGAGCGAGAGCCGGTATGTGTTCGCTCACTTCCCGATCTACTGAGCCGACCTGTGACAGTTTAATTGTCACAGGTCTGCTCAGATTATGAGGCTGAGTGAAAATCACTGACCTCATAATTCTCCTTTAAACAAAAGCTTTAACCTAATCACCTGGAGCCTGGAGATCCTGCCAGTAGCAACGCTTCCTGTTCCAGACTGGCAACGCTGAGCTGCTGCCTAGCAATTAGCAGCAATGTTGTCACCCTGCTATACACACTCCTTCAGTTGACCATTGAGCTTCCTATCAGGTTTGCAGGAGGCATGCACAGATCTGATAGGCAGTCACTGAAGGAGAGTACAGGCTGATGACGCTGATACCCCCTAGGTACCTAATAATGGCTAATATTGGTTATCTAGGACATCTGTAAATAGGGCCTTACAAGGAACTCTTTATTTTACACTTTTCAGCTACAGAGTTAATTCAAGTTTTTAGGCATTATTGGGCAGCTTGGGGCATGTATAGTCACATTAGAGTTAACATATCCATTGTTTAGAGATGACACAGGTAAATATTACTTAAACGTGTCACTGCTGTAGCATCTTATTTTTTGCTCACATATAAAAATGTGCATTTAAGGCCTAAAAATTATATATTTTTATAATTATAATTTGCAATTAATATCGTACGCAATTACATAATAATCTAATTGCTTACGATATTAATTGTGAATGTGCATAAAATGCCATCCATCATTTACAGCCATGAATGGCATATTATGAACGGTCACAATTAACAATTAGAAATAAATACTTTGTAAATAAATGGCTGTTTCCTCGTTCATGCCGGTGTGTGCGCAAGCGCAGATGGTCAGGTCAGCAAATTAGACTGGGTCGGCATTCTCGACAGAACACCGGCTCTGTATCTTCGAGTGTCTCCGCCCACTTCCTGGTTTCTCTTCTGGGGTAAACCATCCTCTTTTCAAGCCTATAAGAGACTAAAAAACAGTTAGGGGAAATGACTAAAGGTGCCCATACACCTTACAACCATAGCAAGACTTGTGTAAGCTAATTAAAAGCTCGTACGATCTGCCCATCTTGGACAGGCAGATCGTACTTGCGATCATCGCAAGCCTGCTCCCCTGAGGGGCGGGCTTGCGATGACTGCAATGAGGGGCGGGCTTCCGATGACTGCAAACGGGCAGTGTGCGCGTGCGCACACCGGCCCTTTCGGCAGTTGTGGAAAAAGCAAGCCACTAACTTTGTTCGACGGAAGACGTGCGACCATACAGTAGAAACGGTCACACGCCTTCCATACAATTTGCGATTATCGTACGATCGCGGGCACCTTAAGACTGGAGCAGATTGGTTACCATGCACAGCTGCTCCAGATTCTGTCTGCTCCAGTTGTAGTAAATCATCCCCCCATGATTTTTTATAGGAATGAGTGCACCGCTTGATGGGTCGCCTTTGTTAACCCCCCCCCAACTGCTGGGTGGTATAGCACATTTGTACACTTGATGTCATCGAACAAGGGTTACTCCAGATTCTGAAACCGTGTTATTGTATATTTATATAGAATATTGCAATGTATTAAAGTAGAATTGAGACCATTATTCAACTGTTTGTGACTACTATGCTTGTGTCAGTAGGACTCATTTAAAATAGGACTAGCATAACAACACATACATTTTAAATAAAAATAAATTCATTACATAATTTGAAGTGATCAGGTCACTGCTAAATCCATTTTATACCTGTTATAATCTCTATAAATGTAAATGCAGAACTAGTCATTTTTGTAAGTAGCCAATAGGTGGCAGTAGCAGCCAGTGTATCCTATTATATAAATATTGGAAAAGGATGCCTGTGAAAGTTCTTTTTCATCCAGGTCATGGTACAGCTAGTCGTAGTTAGTCACAGTCAACTGCATTTGGTCTGTAATGTTGAAGATGTTTCGTAGTTTATCCGAGCCACTGATTAGTGTCAGGAAAATACCCCAGCATTTATATCCTTCACTGGTAGCACAGACGCCACAGACTAGAATATATGATGTCCGCACACCATTCTGCTTCAGAATATTATTTTATTTGTAGTCCTTCAGCATGACATATAGATGCAATGTTTTGGAGCCTCACAGGACCACTACGTCATGCAGCGCAGGAAGGTGCAGGTGGCCACTGAGGAGCCCAACAATCAGAAGTTGGAGGAGCTGCTGAAGCTGCCCACAACACCGAGCCCCCCTCCTCATCATGATGAGGCCGAGCGGAAAGAAGAGGGGCAGTTTGGAGAGACCTCTGAACTATTCCGACCCGATCATCAAGGGGTCCACCTGCAAGCTGCCAAATTTTGCTAATACCGCTAAAATTATGGCCTATACACCGCTCTACTACTACTACTACTCCCATCATCCTTCTCCACTTACCACTGCTCCCTGCACCACCAGTAGTACTATACTACTACTATACTACCAATAACGCTTCCATCTTGGCTCTACACTGCTCTCTTATTACAACTACTCTCATGCTTCTTCTCTACTTACTACTGTTCCCATTCTCTATTTACCACTACAGCATGCACCACCAGACCCTTCTGTGTACTAGCAATTAGCTCCTCCACTTACTACTGCTCCTATCCTCCATTTACAACTTCCCACTGCACTTCCAGACCCTTCTGTGTACTACCAATACAGCTTCCACCATGGCCTATATAAACCACTGCCTTTTTACTGCTTCCATCATTCTCCTCCTTACCACTTTTGCCTGCACCCCTTCACCCAGGGCTGGATTCCCGACAAGACCACCGAGGCCCGACCTTGGGGCGGCACGGAGCAGAGGAGCGGCACAGGTCACCCGACGCCCGGGACATGCAGTTCTGGGTGCCGGGCGGTAATTTGTTTTCTACATTTAGCCCTGCTTTGCACAAGCATGGCTAGATGTAGAATGGGGAAACCACTTGTTTGTTTACAAGTAATCTTGGCGATGTCGCCAAGATCACTTTGAATTAGATTGCAGCCGGTCCGTCCTCCCCCCGCCGCCCCCTTGCAAGCAGAATTTTTTAAAATGTAAACAAAAGAAAAAAAAATGGCATGGGGTCCCTCTCCAGATCCATACCAGACCCTTTCGGTCTGGTAGGAAAGTTAGGAGAGACCCCAAGTTAAAAAGTAAAAAAAGGGTGTGGGGTTCCCCCAAAAAGGGGGAACTCCACCCCAAAAATGGGGAAAACAATCTGATCACAGGTCTGGCAGGGCAAGAAAGGGGGGGAGAAGCGAATTTAGAGGGTGCTTTTCCAGGGTCCTCCCTGGAAAAGCACCTTGTCCCCGTGCCGATGGGGACAAGAGCCTCTTCCCCACAAGCTCTGACCTGTTGGTTTTTGGGGTCTGTGGGCCGGGGTTCTTATTTGCATTTTGGTGGTGGAGTTCCCCCTTAAAATTCCTACCAGACCTAAAGGGCCTGGTATGACTTTTGCGGGGAACCCCACGCACTTTTTTTTTATTTTTAACTCGGGGGGGTCCCTTATAACCTTTCTACCAGACCTAAAGGGTCTGCAGGCCATTCCTTTTTTTTGTGTTTTTTTTTGTTTACATTTGCAGGGAGAACGTTCTGCTTAGGCAGACGGTTCTGCCCGCTTCGGCTGTGACTTCGGTTAGTCGAGCTGAAGCATATGCATTCGGCTCAGCTGAGCTGTGCGGCTGCTGTACAGGCTATTGTGAACTGGGTGTGGGTGCTGAACCGAAGGGCTCCCGCAGCCGAAGTGAGCTGCAGGATTACCCGAAGCTACAGCTATATCCTTTGACTCCTTAGTGAATAACCCTCAAAGTTTATGCCAAGCTTTAACGCTTAATTTTTTTTCGAATTTATAGAAGAACTCTGGGCACAATATTTATAACCCTTGCAGTTACAGTATATCTTTGTTATTTTTGTCCCTAAGCGCAAATGAGCACTTAACCCTTGCAGTGCAGGGGTAGCCCCACTGCAAGGGTTAGAATATTTCTGCCCGGAGTTCTTCTTAAAAACACATTTTTAAAAATGTGCATATTTCAGACATCCTAACCTGAAAAAAATAATTTCAGGGAACTTCCCTCTCCCCTATCCGTGGGGGAAAGGTGGAGGGGTGGGGGAGAGGGCACTTCCCTGAAATAATGGCAGATAGCAGAGGAGCTAATACTTCGACTATATCTGCTGGTTTAGGGTTAGGGTTACTACTACTACTTTTTTTTATTATGAATATACAATTGGAAAAAAAAATAGATTGCAGGGGAATGAATAGCTAGGCTGCAAGTGGCTATTTCAAATTGCAATAGCCAATAGCAGGCTGGCTATTGCACCCGCCCACTGCTGCTGTCAATCAGAATACGGGAAAAGAAAAAAAACCAGCAGATAGCAGTGGATCCCGGAAAGGTTTACTCTGCTCGATAGCGTCAGGCGTCAGGGAGCAACTATCGTTTAGTGGGAGACTCCCGAAACGTCCGGGAGAGTTGGGATGTCTGATATTTAAAGTACGAGGGTTTTTTTCTGTATTCTAGCATATGAACGATATTTTCTGTCTATTATAATCTGCCATGCGTTATTCCAAGATGTTTCCTCATTTCATCTGCCTACAGGTCTTACTTAGCCTTGACTGGGTCAGCAGTTACATTGTAAAATTTCAGTGATCCACATGACTGGTCTGGATTTGGGTACACAAGCCTAAGGAGTGGTGTATTCAGACTTTAATGTATACGTCCTTTTTTGTTACTTTATGGTTACTGTAGCTTTAAAATTCTCAATATTCTGTTTGTATTTATCTGCAGTCAATATAGAGAAGCTCCTGCCAGACTGGCTCTCAATTCATCCCATCAGAGGGGCCACTTACTACAGCCTGAACAAGACTATGGACTTGAATCTAATACCTGAGAGTTACCAAGAATCTATAGGAAGAGGAGTCAGAGTGACTTTATATGTGTAGCTAATTACAGATATAATTTTTTTACATTGGGACTTGGTTGTTATAGACAGGTGTGTAATCCCAGGAGTGGAACTAATATGGTGGTTCCGTGAGGAAGACTTTGGGATCTTCTGTGTGTCCCTTGTATGAGCCTTGCGGTGTTCATTGTTCCTAGATTTGGGCTGTATCAAATAACATTGGATTTGGTGTGAATTTTTTTAATGGTTGGTTCTGTACTTTAATCTTGATTTTAATTTTTTCAAATGTTTCCAGTGTCCTACATATGCTCAAAGCTACCAGGGGCAGCTATGTGCTTTTGGTTGTATTCTCTATAAGAGCTGTGGGATCAGTTTGTAGGCTTTGGCCCCCACAGGGACTGCCCTAGTGGACAGTTGGTGCCAACAACCTGACTTTCTGGGCTGGTAAGCTGAGGCAGGAGATTGGGCAGCCTGACACTTAGGCTCCATAAGAAAGAACAGAATACAACTAAACAAGGCATACATCTCTCCATGAGAGGTAGGGCTTCACTGTTAATTACTCGAGTGGAGCTTCAGGTTACAAATGTTTGTTACAATTACAGTCTGTTTGTGACTGTCATTTTTAAATTGTGATTTTAATGCAGTCCAACAGAAGTACGCAACTTGGCACTCCAGCTGTGCTGAAACTACAAACCCCATCATCCCTCTGTCTCTGGCAGTTATGCCTGTAGCTGCCAGTCTTGCAATGCCTCCTGGGACTTATAGTTCTATTAGAGCTGCAGTGCTGTTTTTGTCTATGCCTGCTGTACAACTTTGTGAACAGGCCTAAGTAAACCTGTCAGGGGGGGAGGAAGGGTCACTGCTATAACTGACCTTCTGAAAAATGCTGGTTAACAGCTATGCTGATCCACCGGATTGTGAGTCAAGGACCTGAAACCAGTATGCTGAGCAGAACAGTGAAAGAATTCAGACATCTTATGTATGTAGGTTCAGGTCAGAGATTGAACACATTGAAGTAAGGAGTGACAGCCAGGCAGCTAGCATTTTTAGCAGCCTCTGTTTCCCACAGGAAGGTTCCTTTTTAAAGTTTGTCCGTGCAATCAGTGTGGCATTTGGTTTTATTTGCTGAATAATGGGAGGGACTTATTTTTTTTCTTTAAATTGATAAAAAGCAAATGTTTTATTTTGCAGGTTTGGATTAACCCCTTCATGACTGAGGCCTTTTTTTCATTTTTTGTACCCATATGCATTACATTTGTATTGTCTTGTAAATGCAACTGTTCCACCACACGAGGTATAAACTAGACCAGGGGTTGGCAAGAGGTGGGGAAACTACAAATCCCATCATGCACCCGTCTCTAGGAGTCATGCCTGTGGCTGTCAGACCTGTGAGTCTTGCAATGCCTTATGCGATTTGAAGTTCCTAAGTAGCTTCAGGGCTTGAGTTTGCCTCCCCCTGGACTTTATAATCTGTATTCCTTTTAAAGAATGAGTGTGCTTTCCCCCACATCTCAGAGTCCACCCACCCCATAGATTTCAACTTACCAAGATCCATTTTTTCCCCCCAACATTTTCTTGTCCTGATGGTCATTTTTACATGAGAACAGGTCCACTAGTATGATAAATCTTTCACAGTGGCTTTTAGCAGAATTTGGAGACTAGGTTTTACATTTCCAGTGTTATTTTATACATTGTTTGTGTTGTAAATACAAATGTGCACATGTACTGTATTATTGCCTTCTATTTTTCTATACTCAGGGCTCACACGTCACAAAACCACGCTTCCAATGACCGTCAAAATGCCATATGTGAACTTTTGTAAAATAATGTACAGTATGTGTATAGAAGGCAATTAGGGCTGTTTAATGCTTTATTGCTAAATGTACACTGAACATGTTGAGAATCTGCCTCTTCAGAGGTTTAAACAGAAGTATAGTGGAATTTTCTTACTTAAATCCTATTTTAAAAGTGAAAACATTAGCTATCTTCCATTGTGTGACCTGTAATATGTATGTACCTGAACCTTTCCATTGTATATGTAGCCCCCATCACCTTTTGTGAGGTGGCTACTGGACATTTAGTGATTGCCAGGGCTGTAGTCAGCCTGGCTGTTTTATCGTGGCATTTATCTGGTTAATTCCAAGTGTCTGGCATTGACTGTATCCACCTGGGTGGAGTGTGACTCTGCTGTATTATGGGACAGCCAATGAGGGACACTGTAAGTGTATGTACAGTGCAGTAGCCAATCGCTGGGTTTCTCTCAACCAGTGGTGCATGCTGGGATAGGGTACATATACTAGAGGGAATTGCCATGTGCTCAGACTAATTGGGACTAGCCATGGATTAGGGCTGTTGCTTTCCAGCCACCCTCCAGGCCCGGCCAGGGTTGGGGTGTGGGAAGAGTTTCCGTAGGCCTCCAGTATGGAGGAGGCCTGTGCTGTTATCAGTTGAGAACCAGAGAAGCTGATGTCTGCTGGAGGTGCCTGGAACATAGAGGACCTCTGGAGCATGGCCGGTGTCTCTCCTGCTGAGCATCTGTACTCATCCCTGCTTATCCGTTACTCCAATTATCATTCACTGTACCACTAGTGGATCTACACTGAGATGCTAACAGAGCTCTGGTGAGTCTGGAGTCTATGTCTGTTACACCCTGAATGTCTAGGATCCCTATTCCTTCTCTCCCCAGTATGATGTTAATAAAAGTTATTCAGCATTACTGGAGTGGACATCAGCTTTGTGGGTACTAGAAGAAGGGCGGTTGAATGCTAATGGGGCAGCTGAAGATCAAATCACCTAGGGGGTGAGCACTAGATATATATGGTGATCTCTCTCTATCTATCGCTATATACATATATACACATAATCTCTATCTTTAGACGTGGTGTTTGAAGACATCCCAACCTGCAAAACCTTATTTAAGGGAGGCGCTTGTCTCATTTTAGGGAGGTGCGCTTTCTGGGAGGTTTTATTAATTTGACAGCAGCTGACGTCAGATTAAAGAAGAAAAAAAAGTGTGTGTGTGTGTAAAGAAAAAACACTAATGAGTATAGTCCCTGATACACAGTTGACACTACAGTTGACTAGTTGCTATGGGCAGAAAATTAAATAATTGTTCTCTATAACTAGACAACCAGGACATATAATTGATTCTATATTTTCCACAAAGGGTTAACAGCGCTCTTTCTTAACCCGGCAGCAGTAGATCTCTGTACCTGCTCTCAATAGTAGTCTATGCCTGCCCTCTCTGTGCAGCAAGCTTCTTCCTTCCGAGAGCCAAGCCTCGTTCTGAGGCTGCTCTAGAGATCACATGACCTTCCTCCAGGAAGTGTTTGGTCATCATTTTGTTTCCTGTTGATTTTACACACTTCTGTGATATGCCTAAATGTATTCCTGCTGTTCTTTAACCTCTTCAGGACTCGTTTACAGCTTTTTCTGTCCATACATTCCTAATCCATAGAAAAAAGACAACAGCTGAGACTACCAGGAGCTGCAAATACCGGAATATTATACAGTGTATACCTACACGCATATTGTCCTGTTACATCTATTGTATAAAACATAACACTATGCATAGTCATGGTTAATATTTAAATTAATGTGAAGTGAGAATTACATTCATTTTCCCTATGCCATTGTTTATTGGCGTCAGTTTAGTTGGTTCATATACCCATTGTGTTCCCTCCCATTGTATGATGTATTTCCCCTTTTCACATTGTCTTGTGGCATCAAAATAGATGCTTGTCTCATGGCCACATGTTAATATGCTCGTGTAGCACCCTGTAGGCAGGAGTGCTATTAAATTTAGTTATTGTTAGATTGTAAGCAGTCTGCTGCTGATTTGTAGTCTGTGTTTATTTGGTTTCACCTAATCATTATCTCATTATTTGCATCTGTCTGCTGCTGAGTGTACCCTGGTCACAGAGCAGAGCAACCAATGATGGATTGCTATGAGCACATATTCCTTTCCAGCCAATCACTGTGAGGTTAATGGCTAGTGGTGCATGCTGGGGGTGGAGATAAATACTTGGGGTGGACAATGTGAGCTCTCTCTTCCTCCCCCAGGCTCTGCCTGGGGTGTGGCTGCTATGGACTGTCTGAGATGACTAGGCCTGAAGCCTGGAGACTAGCGATGTGCTTATACTGAGTCTGGAGGCCCAGTGACTGCTACTGATGCTGAGGATGGACATGACTAATGACTTCTGATCTAAGTATTGTTTTGCCAGGTGTTCCTTACACAGATTGCCATGTCTGGCTTAAAGGTCCTAGTCTGTAAATGGCAGCAGTTACTGTGTTCTACTGTTGAAGGAGTCTACATCAGCCTGGATGGTCCTGACCCTAACCCTCTCTCCCTGAAATACAATTTCTCAGCATTTATCTCCAGTCTGGACTTCACTTTGTCAGTCGCCACAGAGGGTGGTAAGTGCTATTGGGGCAGCCAGGTTGCTTAAAATCCCTAAACATTCTATGGAAGACCTGTTTATTCCAGCGGCTATTTAGGGGGTGAGCGCTACACTCGCCTGGGGAAAACATTACCATAGTTGACCTGCAAATACCGTCTTTTCAATCTGCTACATCCTGTTGTCTCCTGTAACTTGCTACATTCAATAAAGATCTTCGTGGATGAAAAAGGTATTTGGTTGAGTTCAACTATCTGATAAAGCCTGTCTGAGGTGATTGTATCTGCTTATACAGGCCAGGTATAGAGGTCCGAGCCAGGCATACATCACTAATACCATGGTTGGCGCCAGAACAGTCAAAGATGGTAGAATTTCTACAGCCGGCTGTATATATGTGAGTGCCTTATCTGCTATCAAGCTCAGTGCCATCTTGTGAAAGCACATGGTCACACAAGCTTACTGCACTTCACCTGTGAATGTCGAAGTCTGTTTCTCTGCATTGAACTGTGTTATACTGCCTGTCTAAGCGGCTGTTCGTCTTCTTAAAGAGACAGTAACCATTTTTTGCAAAATTTTGAAAAATGTTTAGACAAGGCTCTGAGCACGCTATTATCGCTGAACCAACGCAGATACATCATGCTTCTGACCCCGCATACAGGGAGCAGATTCTGCAGATATTGCCGATTTAGAGTGTAAGACCCAAACGAACAACAAAGCCAACACAGAAACTGAGAGAAAGCTATGAAACCACTAGAGATGAGTTATCCAGCAATCTGTCAGACCTATGGGACAGAACTTCACACTGCATGTCAGTTTTGTCGCACTTTAATGATCAACCAGCTGAATTAAGAGACTCTATAGATCACCTATCTGCTGCTTATGAACGTTATCAGTGGTTGTCTGCAAAATATACAGCTTTCTTAAAGGACTCTAATATAGGGGACTCTTCAGCAGAACTAAGTGCGGCAGTTGAGGGGTGCGGCAATGGAGGGGGGGCGCACACCACATGTACTCATACAAGCGATCGGCTGGCTGTATAGCCGGCCGAATGCTTGTATGTAACAACTGGTATCAGCTGTTTAAATACCCAGCCTGGGGGGCGTGGCCTGGCGCATGGAGCGGTAAGACGCGATTCTGCTCGTCTCCCGCTCGCAGGGCACTAAAACAGGCAGACCGCAGCCATCCGTTCTCCCCTTCGCCGACCATGAGTGACCGGAGGAAGAAGGGAAAGAAGCAGCACAAAACGGGCCCCACCTCGAGGGAATTGGCCCGTTTTTTCAGCAAAACGGCACCCGCGGCCTCCAAGGCTGCCTCCTCACACGCAGCCAAGATGGCGCCGCCGGAGCTCTCCCCTGCACATGCAGAATCTCCTGACAGGGAGCAGGTGAGCCAGCCACAAGGGGATTACCTACCCCACAGCCCAGAGGGTCTCTCACACAGATCCAGATGCCTGTCACAGACCTCCTTCAGCTCCCAGGAGGGATGGGATATGGAAACCTATATTAAGGCCTTGCCCACTATGACGGATTTTGAGTCCTGCTTTTCACGCTTTGAATCTACCTACTGTATAAGAAGGAGATGTCCACCTTAAAGAGGGACTTAAGCTCCAGACAGGATGATATTGAACAAAGCTCTTCTGACATGCAATCCAGACTACAGTTGCATGATGCCACTTTGCAAGAACACACAGTGTTGCTGCACCAATTAATATATCAACAGGACGTCCAGGAGAACAGAAACAGGCGAAATAGGCGCGGAGTCTATAGAAACCAAAGACCTGGAATCTGCAGCAATTGCGCTCTTTAACCAGATCCTAGACAGACCCAAAGACTCCCCTATAGAGGTGGACAGGATCCATAGAGCACTAGGGGCTAAGCGTCCGGATAGATCCAGCCCCAGAGATGTCATATGTAGGATCCATTTTTTTCAAGCTGAAGGATGACATCATGAGAGCAACCCGCACTCAAGACGCCATTATGTTCAACAACGCCAAAATCCTCCTTTTGCCGGACCTCTCAGGACACACACTCGCCTTACGCAGGGCCCTGCGTCCTCTACTAGACACGCTCCGCCAGCGCAACATCAAATATCGGTGGGGTTTCCCTTTTCAACTCATTGTGCTGCATGAGGGCAAATCAGCTGTCTTTCGTTCTCTGAGCGACCTTCCCTCATTTTTGGGCAAGTTGGAGCTCCCTCAAGTTTCTCTCCCGGACTGGCCACTCAAACCAACCCTACCCGGCTTTGTAGCGCCCTCCCCCTGGCTCCAGAAATCGAGAAAGACTGCAGGGCATGCGGACACCGCGTCTCCTCCCAACACCTGACTTTGGAACTTTAGCACCCTGTTTTGTTCCATTCTGTGTACCACAGCAGAGACTCCCTTTTGTGACGGCTGAGGGGCTCCTGCCGTCCACGGATCGAGGTCCTGTGGTGCACCTGACAAGTTGTCGGCGGATGCTGACCAAGAATGCTGCTGTCTCTTATACTGTTATATTGTGTTTTATTGTTATTTACTTCATATATACTGTTATATATGCCCTTTTTTGATACTTTTATACATTGCCTGTAGTTATGGTGTTTATGCTGATTACATAAGCCCTGGAGCGGGAGCTGGTCCATGGACCCGCCATGTTACCCCCACTTAGGCCGTCAGTGAGTTTTTTCGCTGACATTTTGTACTCTGTTAGTGGTTTCTGGACCTTGTATTGGGTCCACAGGATGCTTTTCTGTCTCACCGCCACTAGAGGGCAGACTAGCTCTTTTCCCCTTTTCTCTCTCTTTTTTTCCTACTATTCCCTCCTATGGCTACCTGTCCCTCCCTCCTTGATTCCCTCCCTCTCCCCTTCCCCCCCCCCCCCCATTAAACCCCTGTGATGGCTAATACCTGCCTAACACTGGCTTCAACACCCCACAGTAACGTAGCCAAGTACTATATCACTTCCATAAAAAGAAGGTGGGTGTCTTTTCGCAGCGATGCCATTCCTGGGATGCCATCTAAACTCTATTCCGAATGGTACCATAGCACAAATTCCAGCACGCCCTCTAAGGGTGTCTCTATAGCCTTCCACAAGACTTTGCACCCGGAATTCCTGCAACAACAAACGGACCCCCTCGGTAGATTTATTTTCCTGAAGGTGAAACTCTTTGGCCGTGTTTATACCTTTTGCCAGTTGAACTTCCTTGCGCGCCTGATAAAGTCTCTGGAGAATTTTGGATGTCCCAACCTGATCCTGGGGGGAGACTTCAATCTAGCAATGGTGCCCTGTCTGGACTCCTCCTCTGGTAAGTCCCCTTTTTCTCATACATCCCTAACTAAATTTAAAAACCTGCTATAGAAGCTCCGACTGGTGGATGTGTGGCGAGCCCTTCATGCCTCCGAGAAGGATTATACATATTTCTCTTCGGCTCACAATACCTACAGTAGACTCGACTATTTCTTCCTCGCACAGCACCTGCTAGACAAGACCCCTAAAGAGGCAGAGCGGGAGGGAGGCCAAGTTGCTGCACCATGGGCCTCTAGGTTGTACTTGCCCCCTGGGCTAAAAGTTGCCAGTCAGCCCCTGGTCGCTACTATGCCAGTTCATACAACCTCCCTGATCCACCCTCCTCCCCGAGGGCCGGCCAAACCCCCTGCTCCCTGGAGCAATATATTGCACATACGGCTCTGCCGACCATTGATCGTGCTGAGTTGGAGGGACTAGAATCCCCGTTTTCCCCTTCCGAGGTGGAAGCGGTAATCCGAACTCTCAAAACGGGGAAATGTGCGGGCCCGGACGGCTACTCACCCCGGTTCTATAAACTCCTCTCGGACTTGTTAGCCCCCATTCTGACTCGCACCTTTAACTCAGTGGACGACACACACTCCTTTCCCTCTACCATGCTAGCAGCCAATATTTGTGTAATACCCAAGCCCGGGAAGGACGCATCCCTTTGTCAGAATTTTAGACCGATTTCGCTACTTAATCTGGACATTAAACTGTTCTCCAAATTGTTAGCACTTCGCCTCTCCCCGTCCTTACCGTCCATCATCAACCCGGAGCAGGTCGGCTTTGTCCACGGCCCGGGAGGCTAGGGAGAACAGCGCAAAAACGATCAACCTGATCTCGCATATACACAGACACAACATCAAGGCCTGCCTCCTGTCCATAGACACCGAGAAGGCATTTGACCACGTTAACTGGGAATTCCTTCACCAGGCCCTACTCCAACTTGGGTTAGGACATGCCATCCTATCTAAGATCAAGTCACTTTACTCTTCCCCCACAGCCCGGGTGATGGTGAACGGTTCGTTCTCAGAGCCGTTCTCCATCTCCAACGGCACTAGACAGGGATGTCCTTTATCCCCGCTTCTCTATGTCGTGGTGATGGAGCACTTAGCACAAGCCATCCGATTAAACCCTGATATCCATGGCATATCCACCCCCTCCTTTCACCATAAGATGTCCTTATACAGAGCTCAGTAAAGAGCCAAGGTTTGGCACCCTAGCAGGTCAAAAGGAGTTATCTCACTCCAAGACCCCATTGTAGAAGATTGCACGATGGGGAAAACCAATAAGAAAAATCTTAGAGCCGACGGAACATAACTGGACGGCGGTAAGGACAATTATAGGAACGTTTTTTCGTAGAGCGGAGGAGGAGGAAACCGCACACGCACCAACAATGGTATCACCCTCTGAAGGAGACGGAGAGCTGACCTCGTCAACCTTTTATTGGGGAGTGCCCAATATGCAGTGATACTGGCCATACAGTACATCATGAAATATCAGGAGAGGGGTGTAAAAGTGTGGAAACAGCTCTCTGGTTCAGTTAGAAAATACCTCACCTTACTCCCTACAAAGAAAGATCTGGAGGCCATGTATCAGAAGCTAGAAGATTTACATAAGAAAGGAATGAAAGGAAATCCAGGAACAGAGCACACTGAACTTGATCTTGATTCCCATCCATGTAACAGTAGTGTGAATGTATCTATCGGTTTAGGAAATTTAAAGCACACTGATAGTGGAGGGATGCCTCGTCAGGGCTGTGCGCGTGCATGATTGCTGCGCCACTGGTAGTTCTGCCACTAACTCAGAAATACATTGTACAGCATTGCAGAATGCATTGGCTATAGAGAACTACAATTCCAAGCAATACATTACACAACAATGCAGAATACCATCAGCTATAGAGGACTATAAATCCCAGCAATAATGACTACCAACAGCTATAGAGAACTACAATTCCCAGCAATACCATTATACAGCAATGCAGAACAGCATCAGCTATAGAGGACTACAAATCTCAGCAATAGTACATTATAGCTGGTGGTATTCTGCATTGCGCTGTATAATGTATTATTGCTGGGATTTGTAGTCCTCTATACAGCGCAATGCAGAATACCACCAGCTATATAGGGATACAATAAATCCCAGCAATACATTATACATGAGGTGTACATGTATAATGTATTGCTGGGATTTGTAGTCCTCTCTAGCTGATGGTATATTGCATTGTATAATATACAGTACAGCGCAATGCACCATCAGCTATAGAGGACTACAAATCCCACTATCCCAGCAATACATTAAGAAGCATGAGACGTGGAGGAGGTTCGACGTGTGTAGTGTGGATGCCAGTGGGTCTGGCAGTGGCAAGCATGAGGAGGTGTGGAGCGTGTATGCGGGCGGGTCTGGCAGTGGCAAGCATGAGCCGGGGAGGAACCGGCACAGTCTGCCCCTGCTTGCACCCCAGACCATGGACACCGAGCAAAAAGAAGAAGGTCACTGTCCTTCCCTCTAAGGGGTTATACTCCTCTGACCAGGAACTGAGATCTCAGAAGTAGCTGGTAGGGTTAAAAGAAAGTAAAAGACCAACTAACTAAAAATAAACAAAAACCAGTGGCAGCAGACATGAAAATTGGAATAGATGGGCAGAATCTGTGATCCTCAATGAATGTCCCAGGAACTGCTAACCGTACAGGAGGACTAAACAGAATGATGAAAGGTGAACCCAAGCCCTAGAGCAGTCAGTAAGCTGACTATCCAAAGAAATAAAATCAATATCCCTGTTTGTACGCTCCAATATTAGAACTCATATTCCTATAAAATATACTATGCACAGTATGTGTCAAGCCACTACCTCAAATGAAATAAATACATAGTGTGGAAAGCAAATGGAGCAATGTTTCTCTAAACCCAGCTACTATGTTATAAATGGTGAAAAACACACAGACTTACTTCAAGTCTCCTGAGTCTAGCAGTCAGAGGCAGCAGCAGCCCCTCAGATCTCACACTGCAGATATATAAAACGTAATAGCTGTATATCTGCAGTGTGAGATCTGAGGGGCTGCTGCTGCCTCTGACTGCTAGACTCTGACACCAGCCTAATGGCTACAGGAATGTCTAGGCACACTTATATTCCAGGAAGTGCACTGACATTTTCAAGAGAAATTCAAGTCAAAAGTTACATTTTTAGGGTACCGTTAAGGCACAATTAAAGTGTTTCTCCAGGCAAAAAGGGAAAAAATCATAATGCAAAGTTCCATTTAAATATGCGCATATCCCTAATATAATCAACATTCTCAGATTAAGTAATTCTATAAAAATTACCTGGTCATCCATGTGTTTTACTAAAAATAACGTGATATAAGGGCCTGGGCTGACAATGCCTTTCAGTCTCTATTGAAATAGCTGATCCCCCTACTGTTGTAGGCACACCTCACTATGTTTCCATATTCCCCTGGAAAGTCGCACTCTTCCTCTACTGAGTGTGCATTCTTAAGGTGCCTGGGGAGGTCTTGACTTCTCTGTCAGTCACTGCCTACAGCGTTGGCTGCATCCACCCAAACTCACCTCTGTTCTTTCATATGTTGTGTCAAGGTGTAATGCCACCGCCGTAGACCTTAATGGTAGGGACCCAGCCGCTTCTCGAGTCCGCCGCTGCGTTCCACGGTGGAACGCACGCTCGTCACTTCCGGGTTCGAAGGCCGGGTGCGTTCCACCTTGGAACGCGGAAGTGAGCCGATCTGTTCGGCGGCTCCTCCCCAAACAGTTGCAGCCCTACATAGACGCCCAGACGAGACAGCATGGCGTTCCACTATTGAGCCAGAACGCCTGCTGTCTCCTGGGACTCTTCAATGCCTCCAGCTTACTGCTGCCCGCTACTTCTTCCGGAACCGGACCCCCTAAGGACCCACAGCTCTCCACCTCCAATCTACCCTCAAAACCGCAAGTATTTGGTGCACTTGCACAACGATCAGTAGAGACTGTATAGGATACCAACTTATGCAATTAGGATTGTTACTTGATTGGAACCTGGATCACTGCTATACTATTGTGACCTTCTCCCACCTGCTACCCAGTATTTCCCTGTTACATAGGTGCTCAGGGGTAGGGCTTATGAAGTAATAACCCCACTCTAAACGGTACATTTTGTTTAAAATAAGGCTGTGATGCAAGAAACCCTAACTCTCTGTTAATAAGAGAGTGAAACCAGGGTTTCACTGACTGAGAAGCCTCCGCAGTTGCGATCCACACCCCTCCATCCACAACAGGCGTGACACAAGGTGCCTGCGCTGTTAGAACACATGGATAGGGATTCACCAATACCATTTCCTGTCAGCTCCATTGCAGCACAGGAATGGGTTAATCCCTCCCTCCTCCCCCTAATCAGGATCATAACTCATGAATCTGAAAGAAACCCCTGGCTTGCCGTTCCTTTTTTTTCCTCCTACGCGTCAGGATCAGAGCAGTGTGCTTACCTGGCGAAGATAAATTATTTGCTGTCCGCCTTCTTCTTCTACCTCTTCCAGTTGGGAAGTCCCTGTAAGCCCTTTCCTAAATGGTATAGGTGCATGGGAGCCCCGCTGGCGATCCTTGGGGATGGCTGACAGGTATAAGTACACTAATTGTATGGTCACTATGGGTTGAGGAGGCAATGGTACTTGCAGTGGCGTAACTAGTGACCTCAGGGCCCCATGCAAGAATCCCATGAAGTGCCCTCCCCCCCCCCCGCCCCCCCCCCCACCCCCCACCCCAAAACTTTCT
>NW_017307120.1:559835-562072 GCF_000935625.1 Nanorana parkeri
TTTTTTTAAACACTGTCCTCTTTCATCTCCGCCTTCATGTCCCCAGCGACCCCATGTCACCTTCGTTGATACTTCCAGCTCCCTGTCTCGGTCTCCCCCTTCGTGTACGCAGCACTCGGCGGCAGTTCTGTGTGATGAGGGGGTGGGGATTACACCGCTCCCTCTCATTGGCTGCTGCTCGGCTGGATGATGCTTCACGCTGCGTCCGGAACAAGATGAGGGGAGCAGCGTGAAGCATGTAGGGCCCAGGACGGGAGGAAGAGGTCCCGGGACTGGTAATCAGCGGTCACCAATGACCCCTTCCTCCTGTCCTGGGCCCCCTCCAAGTGGCCGAACTCCAGGGCCCGGTCGCAGCTGCGACCTCTGCGACCCTGGTAGTTCCGCCACTGGGTACTTGGTCTGGGTGGGTGTGTGGAGCTGGTGTTCATGGTTCCTGCACCGCCTGGGCCGTTATTATGTGGCCTGCTCGTCTGTGGCTCACGCCGTGTAGCTTCCGGCTTCTAGATTGTAAGATTTTCCGGGGGAGGCAGGTGGAATGCATGCTATGCGTTTCACACAGGCACTTTGGATTCTGGAAAATTGGATTCTGAGGGCTCCTACGGTGGAGGGTGGAACACGAGCTATGCGTTCCAGCGTCGCTCCTCTGCCGGTTAGGCAATCTGTGTTCCTCCTTGGGGAGGGGTTATCTCAGGGGGCTATTTAAGTCACCCAGCCCTTCAGAGATGGCTGTCTGTACAAGTCTGTGGTTGTGGACAGTCAGCCAAGCTGCAGCAATCTCGGTATCAGGTAAGAAGTGTTTTTATTTATATATTTTGTTGGTTGTGCTAGCATTACTTCCAGTATTTCACAATATGCCTCTAGACAAATCCTCACCCGTCAAAGATCGCCAGTCACAGAGGAGGTAGGCGCCTGCTGCTCATCGTGGATTTGCTTTCTAAATGTCAGCCTTTGTGTCTTATACTTACCTTGTGTTCAGTTCATTCAGGTCCGGGGCTCTCGCCATGTTCGGGAGTGCAGGGGTACTCTGCGTCCAGTCGAAGGAGATCGCCATCTCTAGAGCAGAGACACTCTCAATGTTACGACGTCTCCATCTGTAAATCAGCGGATTCCCTCAGCGCAACCTGGGCCCTCTCACCATCCACAACCCCTCCCGGGGGGATGCTGGGCATGTGCTAATGTGGACTTACCTGGGAAAACAGCATGTGAATCATGCTTTTTGGAGGCCACTAAAGTCAAGGAGGCAGATAATATGCAGGTTATTTGCTTAATGAATAAAGTCTTTCAGGATACACTGAAGGAGTTTTCGTCTGCGATTCGTTTCGTTCCGAATCGAAATTTGGACAAAATTTTCGGAGATTCGAATGTATCCGAATGACAGAAATAACGAATGCAAACGAATCCGAATTTCCGATTCCGCAATTTGTTAGTGGTAGTCTGGACAAAATTTTGTTTGTTGGACGAAATGTTGTTGCAGCAAAACGACGTTAGAATTTTTTTTTTTAGGTCTGGTATGAATGTTAGGAGGGACACCCCCTTCAAGTTAAAACAAAAAAAAGTGTGTGGGGTTCCCCCCAAAATCCCTACCATGCCCTTTAGGACTGGTAGGAATTTTAAGGGGGGAACCCCAGCCCCGAAAAATGGGGGGGGGAACGTGGGGTCCCCCCTAACATTCCTACCGGACCCTGGATCCGAGCACTGGCCCGGCAGGGCAGGAAAGGGGGGGGCGATCGATTGCCCCCCCTCCCTGCGCCTTACCAAGCTTGTAAAGCGTCGCATACTGCCAATTTTGGGTATTGTCGTTTTTTGAGGTTTCGCGGGCACGTGCAATTTTAAGGCTTGACATGTTTGGTGTCTATTTACCTTACGTGGCCCCGTCTTTTATATTTTACCAAAAAATTGGGTATTATTAAATGTTTCATAATTTAATATGGGGGAAACAGTTTTTTCCCAAAAAAATTTACGGTAATTTTTCCCCAATATAGTAAAAAATAAAAACCCCAGTGGTGATTAAATACCACCAAAACAAAGCTCTGTGTGTCCCTAAAATATGGTATAAAATTCATTTCAGTACAGCGTTGCATGACGGAATAAACGTCAGTCAAAGTACTGCAGCGCTGAATACAGAAAAATGGCCTGGGCAGGAAGGGGGTTTAACACCCTGGTCATCAAGTGGTTAAAGGAGCAGTGCTTTTAACACTGCTTAACCACTTGAAGTCCGTGGTGTTAAACCCCCTTCC
>NW_017307120.1:562479-570132 GCF_000935625.1 Nanorana parkeri
GGCAACCCCCCCTCCCATATAAGTTTGCCGTCCGTCCGTTTTTTTGCAACGGGCGGATGGCAAGCGGTTAAAGTGAAACAATTAAAATGAAAAATTCCTTTAAATATTATACCTGGGGGGTCTCCTTAAACTGCCTGTAAAGTGGCGCATCTGTACAATGTATAGAACCTGCTGCAGCAAAACTGACGTTCCTAAAGAAAAACATTTCTTTTAAATTGCCGGTAATTGATTTTCCCTTAATCTTTTAAACAACTGCTTGGGCTGGCAGCCTGTATGGAGAGGCCATATTTTAGGACACTCGGAACAGGGTGAGAAATTTTTCGATAAGTTCTGGTGCCTCTTTGGCAGACGTTGGATGAAAGTAACAACAGGTGCTTTAAAATTGGGCCTTTTGTGTTGGTGGTGTCTTCACACTGTAACCCTTCAGCGTTTTCTTGATGAGTGCAGGATTGGACCCTGCTCTAAAAAGTCAAATTATATATACAGTTGGGCAAAAAAGTATTTAGTCAGCCAGCAATTGTGCAAGTTCTCCCACTTAAAAAGATGAGAGAGGCCTGTAATTGGCATCATAGGTAGACCTCAACTATGAGAGACAAAATGAGAAAACAAATCCAGACAAATCACATTGGCTGATTTGGAACAAATTTATTTGCAAATTATGGTGGAAAATAAGTATTTGGTCACCTACAAACAAGCAAGAGTTCTGGCTCTCACAGACCTGTACCTTCTTCTTTAAGAGGCTCCTCTGTCCTGCACTCATTACCTGTATCAATGGCACCTGTTTGAACTTGTTATCAGTATAAAAGACACCTGTCCACAACCTCAAACAGTCACACTCCAAACTCCACTATGGTGAAGACCAAAGAGCTGTCGAAGGACACCAGAAACAAAATTGTACTACACTACACTACACTGCACTGCACTACACTACACTACACTACACTACACTACACTACACTACACTACACTACACTACACTGACAACTACACACTATATTTACTCCAGTAACACACTACATAAGGCTGCAGTGTAAGTAGCCTTAAATAGTGTGGGGCTGGGACTAAGCTGTGAGCCATGATTGGACAAAGTCATCATTACTTTGCCCAATCATGGCTCTCACAGTGAACTGTGCTATGATTTGGCAAAGTCTTGCAACTGACCTGTGGTCAGGTGCATTGCTTTAGCCAATCAGGGCACTGACAATGCACTTGCAGGCGACCATATCGCCGTACGCCTTGATAGTTTTTGTGCTCGCCGAACACAAGAACTAGCAATGTTCGAGTGGAACAGTTCTTCGACTCGAGCATTGAGCCCATCTCTGCTCAGAAGCTGTTATTTTTTTCAATGCTTCAGGCTTGTAAACTGTCCTTGTGTAAGGTTTACTATCATAATTAAAAGACATACTACCAATAACCTAAGTCGCTCACTCTTGGTCCTCAGAGCCAGGCCCGGCGCTACCGCAAGGCAAGGCAAGCGGCCGCCCGAGGGTGCTGATGGGGTGAGGGCGGCGGTTGCGGGCCTTGTGGTGAGCCGGGCCACACAGAGAGAACGGCCAGCTGGAGGAAGAGGAGGGTCGAGGCGGGACCGGAGGCGGGGCTATACCGGGCCGAGTGAGATGCGACCCGTTCGCGGCCGCCCCAGGCCAGCTGACAGGGCAGACCGATGGTAATTGCTGCGGCGCCGGGCAGCATGGAGGCCACGGGGCTGTCACTGTGGTAGTGAGTTGCACTTTCCTGCTCTTCCAGTGTGGGCTCTGCAGAGCTTCTGACCAGTCTGAGGCTGCACAGCAACAAGCAGGTAGGTGGGCCTGGGGAGGGTTTATCTTAAGGCTGTTCAAAGCGAAAGCGATGCGTTCCAGAGCAGTAGCTGTCGCCCTAGAAGCGGTGCCATTGAATTCAATGCACCACCACACTCCCTCCTGCCCCTGAACGCAGGGGGAAATTTTGCCAGTGATCGCGGTGCGTTCCAGCAGCTACCGCTCTGGAACGCAACGCTTTCGGTGTGAACAAGGCCTTAGTGTTCTTCTGTTTTTACTGCTAAGTCCACTGTTTTCCTGAGTCCAGCCGGTCGTTTATTCCTGAGTCCAGCCGGTCGCTTATTCCTGAGTCCAGCGCGTTGCTTATTCCTAAGTCCAGCGCGCCGCTTATTCCTGAGCCCAGCACGTCGCTTATTCCTGAGTCCAGCGCGTCACTTAATCCTGTGTCCAGCGCGTCGCTTATTCCTGAGCCCAGCGCCCAACGCTTTCGGTGTGAACAAGGCCTTAGTGTTCTTCTGTTTTTACTGCTAAGTCCACTGTTTTCCTGAGTCCAGCCGGTCGTTTATTCCTGAGTCCAGCCGGTCACTTAATCCTGTGTCCAGCACGTCGCTTATTCCTGAGCCCAGTGCCTCACTTACAGAGCCGGCGCTACCATATAGGCAAGTCAAGCAGCGGTGGGGGGGGCGCGGAAAGATCCGACTGGGAGGGGGGCCTATTTAAGATGGCCACTGCGGCGGCCATCACACCTGTAAGCGCTCCCTCCCTCTCCTCCCGGACGCTGCAGATTCAGAGCAGCCAGGAGGAGAGAGAGGGAGCGCTGACAGTTGTATTTGCCACCTTTCTAAGCAGAGGAGCGGCAGGTAAGTTCCTGCCCCCCCCCCCCCTGCACACACACACACACCCCCCACAACTTTATTTTTTTATATTTAATTTTTATTTATTTTTATTGAATATTTTTTTTTTTTTTACTTTACTGTTGGGAAATATTAGGGGTCTAAACAGACCCCTGATATTTCCCTTTTAAAATAGAAAAAGATTGAGGACACAGAGCACTCAATCTCTTTTTCTCCAGCCCCTCTTATCAATGAACTGGAATCCTCTATAATGTTCATTGTAGACAGAGTGTGTTTACTATAACCAAAATCATGAATGAACAGGAGGGGATGTAGATCACTTCCCATTCATTCATAATTGAGGATATAGTAACCATACTCTGTACTCAATTATGTACAAACACTCAGCAATCACTGATCACCGACTGCTTGCACCCACTCTCCTTCCTGACAGCTGTCACAAGAGGCTGAGCGAGCGGTGAGGAGGAGAGCTCAGCCTCCTGTGACAGCGCTGTCTCCGCCCACACCGCTCTCCTAGAGGGGATGTATGGGAGAGTGGGAACTGTATTTGTAGTCCTCTATAGTTCATGTACTCGGTCTAGAAAAAATGGTATCGGTGGATCTCTACTCCCAACCATGCCAGTACTAAGGTACAGTCATGTATTAATATGGATGGGAGGCAGAGTTAATTGACTACAAAAAATAGATCAGCACTGAGCAAGCGGATCTGATCTGAGCGGAACAGACTTGAGCCTTAGTGGTCCTATTTTAAAGGCTTCTAGCCACCCTGGTCTTGATTCACACATTTGCCTAGGTCATTACTTATATTGCCACTCCTGTCAAGTCTCCTTTTGCACCATGGGGCCTTCCTTGTTACCATCTAATTGGTTAGAAGGGTCTTATGTTGCCCTTCCTTATCCTTCACAGGGATAAGATTCTCATTAGACCTATAGTAGCCCTTTTTATTTTTCCAAGGTTGTGTCCTCCTTCCATAGTAATAAAGAAAAATTGTGCTTCCTTCTTTTTTTCTACCTCCTGTTTTCTCTAAAGCAGGCCTTCTTAAACTTTTTCCACTTGTGACCCCTTTTCAGCCAGGAAAATATTTACGTGACCCCTGCATCGGACGGTGTCTCTCCCCTCTTTCCCCCCAAGCATCCGTTGGTATCTCTCTCCTCATCTGCCCCCTCTCAGAGCATCGGTCGTTACAGGATACTCAGAGCAGCAGAAATGCACTAGCAGGAAGATCACACAAGGGCAAGGTCACACTGGACTGAGGTTTATATATAGTGAGTGGGGTGACATCAGTACTCAGAGACAGGAAACTCCCATCTGACTCTCTCAGATGATGCTCTCCTGTCTGGCCATAGGAGGGTGCCTGGGAGTACTGCGCAACGTTCCAGAGTCTGCTTAAACAAAGAAGGAAAGAAAGGATATTTCCACAATGGGATGTGCAATTGCCCAAAGGGAAGAGAAAGGGGGGCTTTAAAGAAACATTTCCAGACCTCAGTAATAAAAATTTTGAAAAGACATTTATTTAATGTATCATTTTTAACATTTTTTTTAAAATAGGATAAAAAACATATACTGGTGCATTCACCACATGGTAACAGTACCGTACAATTCTGAAATACACAGTTGTTTTTTTCAAAGTTGTATATATGCTCTTATGCGTCCCAACTTGATTAGCTCATCTAGACTTCTTCAGGGGAAAAAAGTGAGAGAAGGTATATATCGTAAGGAGAAGGTAAAAGAACCCACATGTGATAAGATTAAGGGACTGCACTTCATCCTACAGCTGGGTCATCATTTACATTCTTGGTTTCAATCATAATAAAATTGAAAAGTATTGAAAAGAAACAAAGAAGGAAACGCAGGTGAGTAAAATGGCAGCCAAGCCAGAATGCTACAAACCAGTAAAGTCAGGGTGGAACCCTGACACTGGGTCCCTCACACAAGTGCTGGCCCTACCTCCGGATGGTGGCCCTGGCCGGGGATTTGGATCGCGAACCCCCTATTCACTTGTGCAACCCAATGTGGGGTCACGACCCACACTTTAAGAAGCCCTGCTCTAAAGACATTTCTGTTGAAGTGGCGAGGGCAGTCAGGTCCTTAGGAGGACCGAATCTCTTGTTGCCATTCTGGATGGTGCCAGTAAATTAAAATTATCTCTCATTATCTCCCTTGAAAAGAAAGGTACCTCTGTTCCCAGTCAATGATTATTTAGTGTGAGCAGATCCTGAACCTTTCCTCAGGCGTCTGTATACTAGAACCTGAAACAGGAAAAACGGTTATGGTTGTCACCAGACAAGCAGTTGAGAGGGAATCTTGTTCCAAAAAAGTAAGGGAATTTCCATATAGTTTGAAAAAAATTTGCTGTCACTTTCAGTTGTGTCTCCAAAACAAGAAGTAAAGGGAAATTTCCCAAACGGGACACACAAAAAAAACCAGACAGGATTTTAACCATTCTCTGCTCTATAAAAAATATTTTATATATATAGAACAGGGTGGGACTGGACCAGTGCTCCTATGATAGAATGGAGAACATTAAAAATACTAGGTTGCCCAGCAGGAACTTTTCAACAGAGAATGAGAGATGATATATTGAAAGCTGTTTTTTTCAGTTGAGAATGTGTTTAAAGGTCAAGTTACAAAATATTAGCATTTTGCAGTTTGGTTTTACAAGCCAATACTTATATAGGTGTATTATTACATGTTTCAGCAGAGCTACACGTCCAGACATAGCAAATATTTACTGTGTTCCACATGTTAACTTGAAAGACTATTCCAGATGAAACATAGAATTTTAGCATTAATAAACAGCAGTTTTGCTTCATCTGTATTTTGTTTTTTTAAAGTAAAGTATTGAAGAAAATGTATGCTTTATAAAATTCTGGGCCAGTAGCTACGCTAAAAGCCTGTTGGTGATATTATACTGTTTCAGGGAGTACCTGTTTAGCACAACTTAATATAATGCAGCATAGGCTCTTCCATTTTTCCTGCAAAGTTACTGAAGGCAGCTATGCACCATTTATCGACAAAGGCGTGAATCTTTTCTCCTTTGTCGATAAATGGTTCTGCACATGTAGTAGAATAGTATATAGATATTTAAGCCGGCAAAAAATTTGTTTAGTTGTGTTTCGGATGTTTTGTTATTTCGGGTCTGAAAGTCAATTCTTTTCGGGATTTGGATGAATCCGAATTTTGTTCATTTTGGATGAGTTAAATGATCATTAGGAACTAAAATTTGTTGCAGAAAAGTGACATTACATGTTTACTTTGTTTCTCTTTCATTGGCTGTGCAGGATCTGTGGTGGGCTCTACGGGGTCTATGGTGGGCCCTGCGGGGTCTATGGTGGGCTTTGCGGGGTCTCAGGTGGGCAGTGCAGGGTCTATTGTGGGCTTTGCAGCCTGAGAACCTGCAAATCCTCCACAGATCCTGCACAGCCCACCCGAGACCCTAACTTTCCTGCTACGCTAATAGCGGAACATGTCAAAAGCTGGATACAGTGTGTACGCTGTATCCAGCGACTGACAGATTACTCAAAAAGTCTTAAACAGGAAGGGGTGGGGCAAATTTAGTGGGGGGTGCCTAAGCTTCGTCTTGCCCAGGGAAGCCCTAAACCAAAATACACCACTGGGGGACCCCACGCAGTTTTTTTTTTAATTACTATTATTTCTGTGGACAGTTAAACACTTTTGTGTATTCTGTGACAGCTGTCAGATTATTTACATCCTCAAGGAAGCAGAAACTGTTACAAAATAACACAGATCTCTCAGCTTCTTTCGTTAGTTACATTTTGTAACAATATTGTAAAACTTTGTGTTCATTTGAGATACAAGTGCAGAGAAGTCATAGAGCGATAAATGACAGCTGTCCCGCTTGTTGTGTTTCATTTCCGAATGAAATTCGGATGTATCCGAATTTCATTATCAAACTTTTGGGTTCGTTCAGATTCGTTATTTCTGTCATTCAGAAATTCGGATGCATGCGAATGTCTAAATTTACAGAAATTTGTACGAATTTCAATTTGGAACGAAACGAAATGCACTTGTCTAATAGTATATCTAGTATACAGTATACGATCTTCAACAATAATAAGAAAAAAAAAACATTTCTATATAGAATGGGATACATAGATTCACAAAACTCCCTTTATCTTCACAGAGACAGCCATGACTCATATGCTGACAACTAACCACTTGGTTGTTGGGAGTTTATTTGCATATGACAGATCTCAGCAGGTACAAAAAAATCTTTCCTGCAATATATAATGCATATATTTATAGCATGATCATAAAAATGTATATTCCGTTTTTGGCTGAATCTGGAGTTCTTTAACCAGTTTAGCTCTCTTACCTAAATATTCCTTTGGTTCAGATAACATTTTGAGTTTCATTGACTTTGATTACTAAAAATAACTAAGTAATTGTTTTTTTCAGGACAAACAAGGCTTTTTATGGTGATATTCTCTTGTAAAACTATTTATTTTCTATGCAATCTATGGCCAAAAAGGTGTAACAGAACTTTAAAAAATGATTTTTTTTTCTATTTTAGTTGTTAGTTGTTAGTTTTGAAGTTATTATAAAAAAGGATACATTTTTATTCTGTGATTTGTTCAATCTATAATGACATTAAAGTTAAAATTATGACAAAAATTGCAACTCATGGCAGATATTTATATAAATTAAATAAAAAGCATTTTAGTTTCATTTTGCATATTTTGTTTTAAAAAAACACTAAAAGAATAACAATAAAAATGAATGGTGAAGTTTGAAATATTAACGGTTTAAAAAAATAATTTTAAAAAGTCAGCATTAGCATAATGGGTAACGAGAGAAGGGAGGAAGCAGTGTGTATTTATTTGCATATTTTGTTTTAAAAAAACACTAAAAGAATAACAATAAAAATGAATGGTGAAGTTTGAAATATTAACGGTTTAAAAAAATAATTTTAAAAAGTCAGCATTAGCATAATGGGTAACGAGAGAAGGGAGGAAGCAGTGTTAATTTAATTGACGAAAAACATTTTTTTTGTTTAATATATTTTTTATTATTATTATATA
>NW_017307120.1:575178-584853 GCF_000935625.1 Nanorana parkeri
ATATATGTATATACGGTAATAATCATTGACGAAAAATTGTAGTCATAGTTTTTGTCAGCTGCATGTTTTCAGTGATGAAAACTAATTATAAACGAAATAAAAACTAAGTTAATAATACTAAAACTGTGACAAAAATACATTGGAATTTTTGTCATAGAACAAAAATGTGATGAAAATGGGAGAGACTATTGCATTTATCTATTTGGACTTCCGGTTCCCTCGTAGCTCCGCCAAGGCCCCAGTCCCCTGAATCTATCGGCAGCTGGATTGGCTGAGACGCAGGCTCCATTCGTCTCACTACCGCCTGGATCAATGCCCTGCAGAGAATACTAATCCATTGGTTACTAAAGACATTCTATATCACAACAGCTAAATCGGTGTCTGTATTGCATGTACAAACCTTAATACCATAAGGAATAACAGGTTAACAGAGGTTTACTTTAGGAATATATATTGAGGGAGATTTAGCAAACCTGGAGCAGCTGTGCATGGCAACCAATCGGCTTCTCTCTTTCATTTTCAAACCTTAACTGAACAAATTGAAGAGAGAAGCTGATTGGTTGCCATTGCCAACTGCTCCTGTTTCTTTCTGCTCCAGTTTTGATAAATTTCCCCCAATGAGTTTGGAAATTGTAGAGAATTGCTTAAATAATGCGTTACACTTTAAATAAACCCATTAGATTTTAGTCGACTAAATCTACTGGAGATTTAGTTGACAAAACTAGACTAAAATTAAAGCAATTCAGATGACTAAAACTAAAATGTAATTTTAGTCAAAAGACTAAGAGGGTTATTCACTTAGCTGCCGATGGCAGCCGAGTGAATAGCCGAGCCGAAGTGAACAGTGCCGAACGAAGTTCGGCTATTCATTCTGGCTCAGTACGGCTGCTTTCGGCCGTACATCAGCTCTGCACGGCTGCCTTCAGTCAGCAGAAGTACAGAAGGAGTTCGACTCAGCTGATCCAACAGCTGGATCGGCTGAGCCGAAGCTCCGGCAGTTCTCTTGCGGCATTCGGCTCGGCTTTTCTGCTCGCTACCTCCGATAAAAAAAATGTAGAACATTTTTTCTCCACGCTTCTGCTGTCACTAAGGCTCACCCGCTCGATCTTTGGCTTCTGTATGGGCTATTGTGAATAGCCCGTAAAGCAGCCCTTTGGTTCGACTGAATCAAAGGGCTCAGGCGGCCATAGCGAGCCGAAGGATCAGCCGAAGCTACGGCTGGATCCATCGGCTCTTCTGTACATAACAACAAAATGTACTCATGTATCAGAAGGAAACTAAAAAATGCAAAAAAAAGGTGTACCCCATAGCTCTCCTTGAAGCTGCCTTTTTGTTAATAGGGTACTTGAATTAATTTTTAAGATTTAACAGCTGAGTTTAGTGTCACTTTAACGTTATTGCTATCACATAGG
The DNA here is from genome assembly GCF_000935625.1 of Nanorana parkeri. Classification (NCBI taxonomy): domain Eukaryota; kingdom Metazoa; phylum Chordata; class Amphibia; order Anura; family Dicroglossidae; genus Nanorana; species Nanorana parkeri. The sequence continues at coordinate 576,591 of NW_017307120.1, forward strand.
GACTAACAAGCCCCCTATGTGATAGCACCGATACAGTGACAGGTCCTCTTTATGGAGACATCAGGAGTTTATTAGACCCCAGATCTCACCTATAGACCCCAAAGAAGCTGATGAAGCACAGATGGTGCTTCACCCGCTTCTTCTCTGGCTACAGCAGCCAGAGAAATTACACAGTGAAACCAGAAGTGATCAGCCAATGTAAGTGTGCTGATCTCCCTACAATTAATGTAAACAGACCTGCCGTGCTGGTCCCGGGCCTACACATGTACTTTGCAGCCATTGCTGGCTGTAAAACAATGTTCAAAGTTTCCTTGGGGGAGTGCACGAGTGGGAAAAGCCATTTAAAAATGTCTACCTGCCCTCAAGTGCGAGCCATCTGTCCGTTTATTCGCGACGGGTGGACAGCAAGCAGTTAAAGAATCACTGCTAGCATAGGACCTAACAGTGTATGAATCTCCCAAGTAGTTATAACTTAAACAATGGGACATTCCACATCTGAACATGCCAGTAGTGTACTGCCATGTTTTATTATTCTTTTCTGAAGAGAGAATAGGCAGGTACCTTTGTATAATCTGTTTGAGCTCATCAAATTGTAGACTATAACAGGTGGTAAAATAAACCCCTTAGATATCATAACAATGTCTTTGCCTATGTTCGAATTTGTGTTGTAACCCTTGCATCAGTATAAGCTCTCATTAAAGTAGATACATCATACCAACGTTCAAGAAACCCCTTTATCTATCATTTGTGCTACAGCTTCATAAGTTCCAATCGTTGAGCAGGCCTGTCTTGTTCTAGTAAACTGACCCTTAGGTATTGCTCTTTTAACCTAAGTAGGATGCCAACTACCAGTCCACAGCAGAGATTATTTTTAAACTGATTTACGATAAACCTGCATTTGATTCCTCTAATTGACACCAGAAGCTACTAAAATAAGATCGAGATCATTTATGTGTGTATCTTGTTCTTCATCTGCATATTTTAGATTATAGTTCTTAGCATTATTATATTCTCATCATCTGTATAGTGATAAAAAACTTTACCTAGTCTCTATATGAATTCATATCCCCAAAGACGTGGCTCTCCTCCTACCAGTCCATATATAGGTTTGCATGCATGGACACAAATTCTGTACCTACAGAGGCGCCATGTCTTTAGGGCTGGAAAGCGCCATCAAACAAAGTTTATCCTGCTTCTTATGCTCCATGGGATTACCTGTTTGATAGCCTCTCCCGATAGTACAAATATCTCTCTTTCACATATTTATGAAACAAATCCATTTTATCGCCATTATCTTGTATGGGATAAAAACTTGATTTAGATTTAATAGAAAGGTTCAGTGTGGGGGGATGTTTTAATTTCTCAGTGACAAGAAGGCCCTTAGATCCATCAACTTCTAGGCTACTCAGATCATGTAATGAACATAAACCTTGAAATCCATATTTAAAATCCTGTGATAACTGGACCATTTGGATCATTGAGGGCTGTCCCTGCACTGGTGGAAACCCTATCAGGGACAGCAACGCCAAAACCAAAATCTTTGTAGTGTTTTTTCAATGTTACCTTTTTCGCAAAATTATTTACATCCACTAACAGGGAAAAAAGATCATAGTGACAGATAGGTGCAACATTCAAACCACATGACAAAAGTCTTCTTCTGAGGAGTCAAATCACAACTAGATACATGTATTTCATTAGGGCTAAATGGACTAGATATCAATATGAAGAGAAGAGAGTTATTTCTCTATATTTCTTTTACTTTTCTTGTCTTGTGTTTCTGAAATGTGGATGTTTTTGGATCTTTCTGTGTTCATTCCTCTGAGAAAGTATTAATCAACTTAATTTTCCGCTGTACTGTGTGTGAATATGAATCTGGAATCTGAGGATTCACCTTCTGTATCCGAAAAACTAGCCCTGTTTTGTGCATTATTAGGTGTGGAATAGGACCTTAGAATCACATTCCTCCCTTCCCCATTTCTTTTCCTTCCCCATTGTTTCTGTTACCTCCCCCCATTTTTCTCTGATATTTTGTCCCAGTCTACCTTGATATTTTGTGATGGTACTGATCAGAGGGTCTTGAGTGGGTACCTTTGAAAGCTTTAAGTGTATTTCCACTTTCGCAGCCAAATTGGGATAACACCTATTTTATATTTTTTGCTGTTGTATGATGTTGCCATTCACATAGTATAGGCTAAATAAAAATAAAAAATGTTTCTGGCAGTTTAAACAGCTTTTACTTGGGTTAGGGTTTAATGGGTTAAAATTCTTCTAGCTTCTATTTATTTTAAATGTTAGGAGGGGCTGTGAGGGGTCTGAGTTGGCTTGCCCATTGTATGTTAATGGAGCTTATCAGATATACACAATTCTCAAACCTAGAATCAGCCATCTTGCCTGCTTTAGCAAAACTTATAAAAAGTAATAAATTATTTGTAAAACTTATTTTTCAGTATGCTATGTGAAAAGGAACACATAACCAACATATAGGGGGGTTTTCCCAAATTTGACAGCAAAAGTGGAAATGCACTTTAATTAGTGCTTTTATTGGGAATAAAGAATTGGTTTTAGTCTGTATAAAAACCCCTCTCTAGTCTGCCCCTTCTCTACAACTAAGCCCTAAGGATGAACCTATGGCAGGAGCAGCAGCACTTGTGTTGCCTGAATAAAGTTGTTTTTATTGCAGTGACATCATCGGTGTGCGGTGTGTGATTTTTCTTCTTGACAACACACTAGGATTGTTAAATCAGAACTAAACTAGCAGATACGTTTGTCCTTTTTGCTAACAATTTGGTAAAAGTTGTACATTGATTGCAGGGCATGCACAATGCAGTGCATGGTCCCAGCATCTGTAAAATGCAGAGGTCAGCCGTGTGCCAGGATAACAAACTTCCATTATGCATTCACAGGAGTTACATTATTAGGAGTTACATAATCAGTGGTCGCCCAGTAGCCAAAGAGAGAAGATATTGAGTCGAAAGAAGCAGGATACTTGCATCCGGGCACTTAGCTCCTCTTCAAAGTAAATGTAAACACTAAATGAATGATGATTAGTTCGCTAAAGCACAGTGTAAAGTGTACCATAAACAATGGGTTTTAGGTAGCATTGAAATCGTTCTTGTAGTAGGATGTAGCCCATAAACCCATGTGCTTAAGTATATCTAAAATATTCAGGGGAAAAGAGGGATCAAGAAGGAAAAGAACGTAAGGTGGGAAAAGGAAGGCAATGTCTCTGCTCAAGATTCCATAATTGCACGGTAGTCTGCAGTCGTAGTGTAGTCGATCCGGTAATACCAGGTGGCATTGAATCTGGAGGAGGTGCTCTTGATGGAACTGTAAGATCTTCCATAAGTCTGATATAGTTTATTTTGGAAAACCAGAGCCGAACTGAAGGTGGGGTCTCCTGCTTCCACAGTAAGGGTATACATGAGTGAGCTGCATTTAGCTCTCTTGAGCGTATATTGGTTATGGTGGAGGAGAAAGAATGCCGGGTCAGTTGAAATGGGTCGGTCAAAGAATTTCTGAGAAATAATTCGTACTTGTGTCCAGAAAGACGCTAATTTCGGGCAAAACCAGAAGATATGAAGCATGTTTGCAGGGGAGGAGCCGCACCGCCAGCAGGTGCCAGGCAGGTCCCTAAACATCTGGTGAAGTCTATGAGGGGTCCTGTACAAACGCATTCGAATTCTGTAGCCCGACTAATATTTATTACATATGGATGACTTCAAGGAGAGCCGCAGTAGCTTAGTCTGTTCCGCATGTGTAAATTGTATCCCCAATTCCTGTTCCCACTGCTCAAGAAAGTGTCATGGTAATTCTGAATCCAGAGATAGCACTAATTGGTTTTTCCCTTTTTCTATTATTTGTTGCATCTCAGTACTGCTGGTCTCCATCAGCTCCTTTACAGCCCTTTACTTTCTACATGCAGGTACTCCAGCAATGGCTGTATGACATTTCTTAGCGTAGGTGTCCTGATGGTGACAACAGTGGACCATAACTGTGTAAACTGTGTTGAAATGGCTGCTTGTGGTTCCTATAGGAAGCCCATGTGACAGGGTGACAATGTAGCAGCACAATTTGGAGACAGGTACATAAAAGGGAATGCATGAGCAAAAATGTTCACTGCACAATCACCAGATAATCTTTTAACCACATCTTGCCTAACGTATATAAATGGCATGGTCCTGAAGCGGGTATACTAAGATAGTTTTTTATAGCCGGCAATGGCTATAGAGCCACACAATAACTTGTATGGAACCACAAAGTGGGCCCCCCAGCCGCCGACTATCACGGGCTCCGCTGTCCCCCCTTCAGACCAGGAACCAGCACGGCAAGTCTCTGCACCTCAATCAGAGGGAGATCAGCACACTTCCAGTGGCAAATACCCGTTGGGTGCACCTACATGTGAAAATGATGATTGCGCAACACATGTTACATATCACCACAAACGTTGGAGTGAGAGCAACAATTCTAGGGTAATCAATCACTGCTAACTCCAAATTGATTAGTGGTAAAAGCTTTCAAATGGCATCACCTATGGGCAATTTTGGGTAGTGTAGGTTTTAGCCATTTCACAAGTGCACGCAATTTCAAGGCTTGACATATTTGGTATCTATTAATCTGACAGAACCCAATCTTATATATTGTACCATTTGGTATAATATTCAGTTTTTGTGCACTAAAATTCATTTTAGTGTATTTTTTCTGAAAATATTGGTTTGATAAACATTTGCGCAATTATTGTGTGATACAAAAAATTTAAACTAGCATTTTTTATTCTACAGGGCCTAGAGAGACTCTAGAGAAATCCTGGAGGTGAGCAGGGGGGGAGTTGATGAGGAAACTAGAGAGCAGGATAATTTGGGATGATCGAAGAGTTGGTATATGGTGATACTTGAGACGAGTTTGGAGATATAGCTGGGGTCAAAGTTGTGGATTACTTTTTATGTGGTTGTTAATATTTTTTTAATTAATTTTTTGGACGACTGGAAACCTGGGAAGAGATTGGCAATGTGGGGTTACAGACACTGAGCAGTTAGTGAGGTGGATGAGTCTAGTAGCAGCATTCATGATGGACTAAAGAGGTGATAGCCTGTGTAGTGGTAGGCCAATGAGGAGGGAGTTGCAATATTCAAGATGAGAGATAACATGTGAGTGGATTAGAAGCTTTGTGGTTTCGTTGGTTAGGAAGGAGCATATTTTGGAGGTGTTACGAAGGTGAAGGCAACAAGATTTGGATAGCAATTGAATGTGGGGCTGAAAGGTGAGGTCAGACTCCAGGATTGCACCTTGGCATGGGGAGAGGTAGGGATAGTTGTACTATCAATCTCAATGTAAAAGTTTAGGGAAGGTAAACGTGGGATTAGGAGCATTATGGAATATGAAGCACCTATCACACTGGATAAATGATGTTTATGTAGAAATTGGACACCTATTGCAAATTGCAGATATGGTCATGAATAGTTCTGAAATCTACATTCCAATCACCAGAGGGCATATAAATTCAAAGAAATATCATTAGATGATCACTTTTCCAGGCAATATTAAACTCTAGATGTTTTTAGTACTAAATGCATTTGTAGCAAAATAAATTCAAGCATACATTACCACTTTTTATGTTAATCTGTTAGATTTGAACCATGTGCTTAATTTGAACTCAAGTAAAACCTGCTTTTATTTCAAATGGTCAAATAACCTAAGACATACTACAAAGAGTCAATGAAGCACCACCTATGGTGACAAAGCTGCACCTCTACAGATACAGTACAGCGAGTGAATTTTGTCATCCTAGGACAGGAAGTGTGTTATTGGCAGGATCACCAGGAGAAAATAAAGGAAAGAAAGACGAAGGCCTCATTCACACTGCCGTACAATACGCTGTGTATAGATGCGTGCAGCGTATTTTCTCATATGCAGGATATGCAAATAAATGGCTTTGTACACATAGCTGCGTATGGAGCCATATATTTGTGCTGCGTAAAGATCCGCAAAAAAAAATGGAACCGAGATGCGTCCGGGCTCGGAATTTCTGCGTTTTTTACGCACGTACAGTACATTAACATTTCTATTAAAAATTATGCATTCTGGGATTGCATATGCTATATTGTGGGATTGCATATGCTATATTATGCTATACTGGGATTTATGCGTATATACGCAATTAACAATTTTGCTCTTGCGTTGTGCGTGCATGAGGCCCAAAAAAGAAAACCAATGCAGCCACCTCATTTAAAAGTTGGTTGAGATTAAATCTTCTTTTGTTTTTTTTGTAACCAAATATTTATTAATTTTCAATAGAAAAATAAACAGAGCACTTTACATGGAATATGTAAACATAAGAAATCGCTCATTCAGCTAAATACAAACAATAAAAGTGCAATTTAAGTACAAATATGGTTATGTCAACCAAATACACTATAAAGGAAGGAAAGAGGATTAGAAAAAAAGAATCAGATATAAGGTCTATCAGATAATCAGTGTCACTTCTGATCATGAAGGGGTCCAGTTTCTCCACAACCAGGCCTCCTCAAGTGGTCTCCTCTATCCTCCCATTACCCTCCCCTCACTATCACAAGCAACGAAAGGTGTGTATATCCAAATTATGGTGCTGGGTCAATATCCAAGGCTCCCAAATATTCACAAATTTAGCATGTGTATCAGCCAGAATGCTTGCTAAGCGTACATTTAACATAATATAGTCTAATCTCTGGGTGAATTCCTGATAAGGGATAAATTGTTCCTTCCAGTTCCTTGCTAAGGTCAATTTAGCTCCAAGAAAGATCTGATGCGCAAGGGAGCCTTGGAATTTAGGTAAACCAGGCACCGTTGTGTGTAGCAAAACCTGCGTTGGGTCCCTAGAGAGATGTTTACCAAACATCTGGTCCAACAATTGGTAGATTTTAGTCCAGAAGCGAAAGGCATATGGACAGGACCACCAAATATGCAACATGTCCCCGGGCATAGCACACCCATGGAAACATTTATCTGAGGAGGATGGAAATAGCTTTGTTAAGCGTGAGATTCAATACTCTTTAATTAGCAGATATAAAACATGTAGATAGCAAGCTTTACATGCAATACGGCAATTTCCATCTGAATACATCTGACTAAACTTTTAATTGGTTTAGGTCAAAAGAACATTAAGTATGAGATGGCTTATATTTTTCACATTGCAGAAAAATAGTGGATAATTAAAATATTTGGCAATGGTGCAGGGTATCTCTGCCCAGACCCCTTCTAAAACAATTTCATGTACTTTTGTTGTACTTGGATCTCCATAATTCCAGGGCCCCATGTTAACCCCAATACCCATTTGAGTTTCTAGACACTATTACATTTCTTATCCTTGAGAAAGAGCAAAGGGGATACTTAAGATAATCCACTGACAATCCAGAAACAGAGACAGCTATATCCTCTTTATTAGCACTTAAGGCCCTGATTTAGACTGTCTACCAAAGGATTTGTATAAAATGAATAAGGATCTAAGGAAATTAAGTGGAAGTTGATGAGCAAACTTTAGTAATTAAAATGCTATTCTAAAATTGGGTGATGTGATCTCGCTGGCCCGCTTCCTATTTCAAACGGTGTCGTCTAGAAAGGGGTATCACTGTGACAAGTGATGAGAAAGCGCCTTTTGAGGTCAGATATGTTAATTATTGCACAGGATGATTTTTCCAGCTTGTTAGAAAACAATTTTATGAGCAGTCCTGACCCTTCTTCTTCTATGTAGAAGACTAAAATATCAAAGCAAGGAAAGTATAACAGCAAGCATTCAGAAAACATGTTAGCAGAGATGATGCGTGGACCTATATGGGTTGGACTTGATGGACGTATGTCTTTATTCAACCCCAAATACTATGTAACTATGTAACTATGTTGGGGCAGGGCAGATATTGTGGCTGTTCCTTCATAAGTAGTTGCAAATGGCCCACTGTTCTGTAGACTTAGGGTGAGATAACAGGATCAGGAAGAGGCAGATCCTACATACTGTATAAGGCATCTCAGACGGCATCTCATTGGGGTGGCCAGCTGTTGGGGGGGGGGCACGGGGTGCCAGGTTGCTAAGAGCTCTTAGCAACCTGGGACACTCTGTCTGGCACCCTGTCAAGCTCACTAATGTCACTGGTTTCCTAGAGCTGAGCGGGATGCTGTGGCATGCGTCCCACCTAGCTCTTGGCCACCAGTGACATCAGTGAGCTGGGAGGGACACTGCTTCATTCATTACTGCACCCCTGCTGAAAGAGGTAAGGTCTGTATGTGTTTGTAATAT
>NW_017307120.1:585039-600155 GCF_000935625.1 Nanorana parkeri
GAGCTACAGTTCATTGAGGGAACCATGAATGCCAACATTAACTGTGACATACTGAAGCAGAGCATGATCCCCTCCCTTCGGAGACTGGGCCGCAGGGCAGTATTCCAACATGATAACGACCCCAAACACACCTCCAAGACGACCACTGCTTTGCTAAAGAAGCTAAGTGTAAAGGTGATGGACTGGCCAAGCATGTCTCCAGACCTAAACCCTATTGAGCATCTGTGGGGCATCCTCAAATGGAAGGTGGAGGAGCGCAAGGTCTCTGGCATCCAACAGCTCTGTGATGTCGTCATGGAGGAGTGGAAGAGGACTCCAGTGGCAACCTGTGAAGCTCTGGTGAACTCCATGCCCAAGAGGGTTAAGGCAGTGCTGGAAAATAATGGTGGCCACACAAAATATTGACACTTTGGGCCCAATTTGGACATTTCCACTTAGGGGTGTACTCACTTTTGTTTCCAGCTGTTTAGACATTAATGGCTGTGTGCTGAGTTGTACACTCACTACTTTACATTGTAGCAAAGTGTCATTTCTTCAGTTTTGTCACATGAAATGATATATCAAAATATTTACAAAAATGTGAGGTGTGTACACACTTCTGTGAGATACTGTATGTGTGTTTGTACTTTTGTGTGCACACCCTTAATGCAATAGGCTGCGCATGTCTATGACCCTGTAGCTATATCATAATGTCCAAGAAAAGGCATACTTGTAAAAGATGAATGTAAAAACATACCGTATTTGCCGGCGTATAAGACGGGTTTTGAGACCTAAAAACATCGCCCGAAAATTGGGGGTCGTCTTATACGCCGGGTATACACCGGCAAATACGGAAATGTAATGCTAGTTGTGTAAAATTCAAATGTACCGTATATCAGCTTTCCAATGGTGTACACAATACGCTGTATAATAGCTTGAATAACGGGATTTATCTTCGTCCAGGCCGCTGTATGTGTGGTAATATTGTACGGTAGCTTTGTCTACATACAGTATACTTTGTATACAAAGCCTGCTCGGTTTGGCTGTGTAGATCACTCGCCATGATTCGCTCATCGGGGTATACTGTATGTAGCTGAAGCTACTATACAGTATTACCACACATACAGCGGCCTGATCTACAGATAAATCCCGTTATTCAAGCTAATATACAGAATACTGTATACAATATGGAAGGCTGATATACGGTACATTTGAATGTTACACAACTAGCATTGCATTTCCGAAGTAGTTCTGTACTGCCAGTATTACCGCACATACAGCGGCCTGGTCTACACATTCCGTTATCCACTCAATATACAGCATACTGTATACTGTATACAACATTGGAAGGCTGATATACGTACATTTGAATTTTATACAACTAGCATTGCATTTCTGTACGGTACACTTGAATTTCATACAGGTGATATTTTGTATCAACAAGAAAAAAGACCCCACTATGGCCCAAAAAGACCCCGCAATGGCCCAAAAAGACCCCAAAATGGCTCCAGCAAGAAGAAGGAAATATGAAGCCAGTTTCAAACTGAAAGTTATAAACTTTGCCAAGGAACATAATAACTGTGCTGCTGCAAGACAATATGGAGTAACAGAAAAGATGGTCAGAGACTGGAAAGCAAATTAAGATGCATTAAAGAGTATGCCAAGGAGTAAGTGTGCATTAAGAAGAGGCACCCCACATTGGCCAGAACTCGAAAAACATGTAGCAGACATGGTGCATGAGCATCGTCAAAATGGTTATGTAGTGAGACGAATCAAAATACGTATATTTGCACTTCAGTGGGCCAAATCTAACCCAGATCGCAGCAAAGGATTTAAGGCCACTGTATCCTGGTGTACTAGGTTCTTGAAAAGGCATAATCTGGTACTGAGGCAAAAGACCAAAATTGCACACAAATTACCTGCAGATCTCGACGGCAGATCTAAGTAAGTAGTTTCCATCGATATGTAATACAACGGCGCAAGGAACATGGCTATGCGTTAAGTAATATCGGAAATATGGATGAAACTCCTATGAATTTCGATATGGTTGGAAATAAAACTGTCAATTCAAAAGGTGCAAAAACCTTCCAGCTTTACGGTGGTACTAGCATGTACAGCTGATGGCGCCAAACTAAGGCCAATGATTATTTTAAAAAGAAAAACAATGCCGAAAATCAAGTTCCTTGTTGGTGTTTTTGTACATGTGAATGAAAAAGGCTGGATGGATGAAGAAGGGGTAAAGCTATGGCTTGATAATGTATGGAGTGGGCGACCAGGTGGACTTTGTCAAAAACGTAGCCTATTGGTGTGGGATATGTTCAGGACTCATTTAACTACCAACACAAATCAAAGGCTGGCAAGAATAAACACAGATGTGGCGGTTATTCCTGCAGGATTGACGCCGTTGGTACAGCAACTGGATGTGTGCCTAAACAAGCCATTTAAAGATTGCATTCGAGAACAGTGTAATGAGTGGATGGTTAGCGGTGAAAAGTCATTCACAAAAGGAGGAAACATGCGTGCTCCACAGTTGGATGTTTTGTGTAACTTTGTCATAAAAGCCTGTAATGATATTGATGCAGAAACAGTAATCAAGTCTTACAAGAAGTGTGGCATATCAAATTCATTGGATGGTATGGAGGACGACTACTTGTGGCAAGATGAAGGGGAAGGCGAAGCTGTAGCCACACCATCTGATTCGGAATTAGATCCATATGATGACTGTCTTACAAATGTTGCACAAGATGTCATTGATGAACTTATGAGACAACCTAGGGACACCTTGAGCCTTGCTCAACACTGACAGTGACCGCTTGCCACTTGCTTCTGGGGCACTGGCGGAACTACCAGGGTCGCAGCGGCAGCGGCAATTGCGACCGGGCCCGGGCGTTCCACCACTTGGGGGGGGGGCCCAGCAAGGAAGTAGAGGGCCACCCCTGCGATCGTGCCGCTCCTTCCCTGTCGCACAGCCACTCGCAGCATGTACGGGCGGCTGTGCAAAAGGACTGGAGAGGCTGTCTCTGATCCTGGATAATGAGCTGGCCCCGCCTCTTATGGGCAGAGCTAAGGGGGTCATCTTCTCTTAGCTCCGCCCCCTGGCCACCGAGACGAGGAAGAGGGCCATGGGCCTGCAGGAGAGGTAAGGTAAGTTTGGAGTGGGAGGGGGTGCTGGGAAGAGAGAGAGAGTGTGTGTGTGTTGCTGGGACTTGTAGTCCAGCACAGCTGGTGGTAATCTGCATTGCTGTATGATGATTATACAGCAATGCAGAATAGCACCAACTATGTAGGACTACAAGTCCCAGCAATGCATTATAGTGGGGGGGGATGCTGGTGGTATTCTGCATACCTAACTTTTAGCATAATGTATTGCTGGGACTTGTAGTCCCGCATAGCTGGTGGTATTCTGCATTGTTGTATAATCATTATACAGCAATGCAGAATAGCTCCAACTATGTAGGACTACAAGTCCCAGCAATGCATTATATTTTTAAGTAGGGATACACCAGTGTTAATACTGGGCATTTTCACAAGTACTCATACTCGTGAAAATGCCCCAATACTAAACGCAGATACCGGTGTTCTGTCGAGAACGCCGATCTCAGCATCTGCGCTTACACACAGACCAATATTATCGAGGAAACCGGGATTTATTCACAAAGTATTTTGTTTAAATCGTTAATTGTGATCGATAATAATATTCCGTCCATCATTTCCTGCCACCCATCATTTACTGCCATGGATGGCATATCATTAACGGTCACAATTAACAATTACAAATGAATACTTTGTAAATAAATGCCGGTTTCCTCGTTAATCCCATCTGTACATAAACACAGATACTGGGTCAGCGTTCTCGACAGAACACCGGCACTAACGTTTTAAACAAGCGGCTGCCTGAGGTCCCACGCTTGCTGGGGACCTCGGCAGCCTTCCTGTTAACCATGCAATGCCGTGGGGTTGGGGGGTGGGGCCCTTCATGGTTTCTTGCACCGGGGCCCTGAAGGTTCTAGTTACGCCTCTGTTCTGGGGAGATTTTCCAGCAACCAGTGAGAGCTCTCATTGTTGCCTTCCAGCAGTTCATAAACTACCAAATAATCAAACAAGAGATTCTCAAAATCAGGATTATTGCTTGTAATTGTTGTGCCATGTATGGCCACCCCAGATCTAAAAACTGGTAGATCAAACATTTAAGAACCCACAGTACCATTCCTCTTGATTACTGATTTGCCTATTCTCATTACTGAATGTTGCCACATGATCACCACTCCTAAATCTATTTAGTTGCTATACACATGGCCATTTTAAACAAATTTCATTTGAAAAAGTGTGCAACAAATCAAGGCAACCTACTGTTAAAGGAAAACTATAATAGATTTTGATCAATGCTATTTACTTTTTTTTGTTTATCTGTTTTTGAACTGGTGTTTTATATCTTTTTATAGCTTTTATATCTGTGAGGCACTGGCTAGCAAGTTTGTGGATGGTGTATATGAGTCAACTAGGTTTCTCACCTACACATGGTGAGGGGCTCCAGTTCTGTCTGATATGGAAGAAACACATTTTTTTCCTCTCAAATGTTAATAAGTTGTGATGTGGGCCTGGCTTTGTAGAGCTTTGGGAGAGATAAAGCCTCCATTCCTAGGTCTACGTTTTACCTGTTGGCCTTAGTAATTAGTTACAGCTGTACACAGGCTTTTTATATTTGAGCTGCCTGATGCTCAGAGCTCTGTCTCTCCTTTACTCTTTCTGCTGTAAGAACCTGTTTGTTTTGGGCAACCCATTAGGGGGCACCTGTTAGTCAAGAACAGGCAGATGCTGATGTATTGTTTTATTTTATGCTATTGACTTGCTGTACAAAGCCCTCCTGCATGGAAACAATGTTGGTTTACTGCGTTGCTGCATAAAAGTGCAGGACAAACCTGCTTGGACTGTTCCTGGGTGTCCTTGTCTCATGCATTGGTTTACTACTGCCAATACCAGTTGATTCTGTGCCCCGTGCAACTGTACCAATCTTTGTCTTACAGATAAACATTTCATTAATGACAAAACTTTCAGGCTGACCTAATTTGTTTGGGACTTCTACTAAGAGATGTGTCACTTCTGTGACTTATTCAGTTCTGCGTGCAAATTTCAGAAATATATACCAAATCACTGACCACCATTATTAAGTTAATTTTGTAAAAGGATGCAAATATTGACTTTCTCTACAAAGCCGATGATGGCCACTCTTCTGGGACCAGGTCTCTCATCTTAGCTGCCTACATGTTTCTCCTACGTTCCTGACTATTCATGGTTTTCTAGATGTTATATCAATGCAATATTTCCCCTGCAGGCATTGAGTGACAGCCCGATTCTGCCTTCTTTCTTTGATGTTTTAACCAAGTTGATGAAACTCATCAGGCTAGAATGTAGGGCTTTCAACACAGGCCAGGAATTATTTTTGTTTGGGCTAGTATGAACCAGGAGCATTGTTAGGATTGTAAAGGACCTGGGACAACCTTGGCCACAATGCAAACAGAAATACCAAGAAATGCTTAATGTTTCACTGGAATATACGCATGTGATCATATCACTCTGAACAGTGGGTTTGGCTTAAAGTGGCATGGTTAAATAAAAGCTGAGACTACTTTTTGTATACCGTATATACTCGAGTATAAGCCGAGATTTTCAGACATACGTATTCTGCAGATTTTGTACCTACATAATATATGCCCTAGTTAGTGTTCCACAAGCAAAAATCTCACAGGAACAAATAAACCTCAAGAGAATTAATAATTTTTAACAATAAAATGTTTCCATTGCATATGGTTTTCTGCATGCAGAATATAGACGCAATGCTAACTCCTTGTCTGAGCCTACCTTAACGGCTTGTTCACACCAATTGCGGTGCGTTCCAGAGCGGTAGCTGCTGGAACGTACAGCAATCGCACACTAAACTTCCCCCTTCGTTCTGGGGCAGGAGGGGGTGTAGCGGTGCATTGAAGTCAATGGCACCGCAGCCACCCACCCATTGCCTGCAGTGCAATTTGGACGCGTGGCAAAACATTGCCACCGTTCCGGTCTACTGCAAACGCAGAAAATAGAGCATGCAGCATGGTTTTGCTTTCGCAGTAGAACGGAATGCAGGCAATGTTTTGCCAGGTGTTCGATAGCACTGTGGACGGTGGGTGCCCCCTCCCATCCCAGAACGAAGGGGGAGGTTTAGTATGTAATTGCTGTGCGTTTCAGCAGCTACAGCTCTGAAATGCACCACAATTGGTGTGAACAAGCCCTAAAGGAAAACTCAGTTAAAGTAAGCCAACGGTTTGGTCAGGAGTATGTAATGTACAACACAGGTCAAAACTGGCAGCAGTTTAAAAATGTTACATACAGCAGAGCTTTGTAGGGTACAGCGGACAAGAGTATACAATGTAAAGCACAGCCTACAGAATGCAGGAGTCAGTAGAATGGGGTATGCACTATTCGGAGTGCATAGTGTAGCCAGTGGTGTCACAAGGGAGGTGCGGGGGGTGCGGCCCGCACCCGGGTGACACCATTGGAGGGGTGACACCAAAATGACTTATAGTTAAATTTTGTACCTTATAGTCATTTTGGTGTCACTCCCCTCTGAAAAGTCGGGCTCTCGGTCATGGACGGAACGCCCGACAGTATCAGGAGAGAGGAGGGGACCCGGCGGCATACCTTATCCCGCCGTGTGGCTGTCTCCTCCTCTCTCTGCCGGCGTCCATCACCAAGATGGCCGCCGGCAGGTATCAGAATACTGCCGCGCGTGCGTGATGACGTCATTGCACACACGCTTGGTGACGTCACGTGCGTGTGCGGTGACATCTCGGCGGGGTGACACTCGGACACTGCTCTGGGTGTCACCCAGCCTCGTGGCGCCCCTGAGTGTAGCTCCCCTTATACAATGTATTTGTTTGCAGTAAAGAAGGGGCTCATTACATGTATATTCAACAGATGTTCCTTCTGACATTTGCAGGGACCCTGCCTGAAGCTGAAGTGTCCCCAGTTTAAATTTAGTGTTTGCCGTGAGGCTGGAGCTACCCTGAGCTCTTATTGTTTATGGTATCTGGGTTTGTTGGGTTTTCTCTAAACCCAGGACATTGTTTGCTCCTGCCTGCTATTGGGGGTGTTCACCAGTAGATAGAGTGTGAAGATACTAAGTGGGTTCTGAATATTTCACCCTGGCCAGTAACTAGGAGGTTTATGCCAGTTATGTGGTCTGAGGAAGGGGATAAATATTTGGGCAGACTTTCTAGAGCAGGGGTTCTCAACCTAATGAGACCAGGGCCTGGTAATTTTCTTCCAATGCTAACTCTACACATAATCCATACTGCCTGCTATGATAACATTGTATTCATACAATGTCGTAACACTAATGTATAAGAAAAGCCCCAACAGTAAGGAAACCAATTACTTTTTTGCGGCACATTAATGCGCATTATGTCATGCTTTAAAGTGCTCTGCATTAAGGCAATCCATGTCAAATGACTATACACGCCAACATACCCTAACATGCCTAAAATTGCACATGAGCCTTTTTATGTAAATCCTGTAAATCAATGCACTACTATGTCTGTGAAGGTTCTCATTCAGCCAGGTCATGGTATATCTGTAAAAAAAAAGTCAAGGCAACTGGACTTGCTGTATTTTTCTTTAGCTTCCCATTGGCTAAAACATAAACTCTCAAGCCTGAATATCATACTTTTCAACTGCCCTCATTTAGAGTGACTGTCCCTCATTTGGAACCAAATCCATCTGTCCCTCTTTCCTCCTCTGATCCTCTTTCCTTCTCTGTTGTCCCTCTTTTTGGTCTGATGTACAGAAATCTATGAAAATGTACTATGTACCTATCACAAGTATTATTACAATGGCCTTACTATTGTTACATAGTTACATAGTAGGTAAGGTTGACTAAAGGCACAGGTCCATCGAGTTCAACCTATGTGGTTTTGTGTGTGTTTGAGTTACTAAGTTACTAAGTTTACCTGTACCCCTGTATATCTTGCTCTCTGATAAAAATATCTAGACGGGTCTTGAATGATTCCATAATTTCAGCTGAAACCACTGTCTGTGGAAGGGAGTTCCACAATTTTACAGCTCTCACAGTCAAGAATCCCCTTCACCGTTTAAGATTAAAGCTTTTCTCTTCCAGTTTCAGGTAGTGGCCTCTTGTCTTCTTGAGTGAACTGACAGTCAGGCCCAGATTCCCCACAAGGCCACCGAGGCTTGGCCTCGGGGCGGCAGGGCGCAGAGAGGCGGCAGCGGTGTCCTTGTGGGGAAGTTGCCCTCTCTACATTCAGTCCTGCTTTGTACAAGCAGGACTGAATGTAGAGGGAGGCAGCCGATTTTTCGTTTACGTGTGAACTCGGCGATGTCGCTGATTTCACATGTAAACAATGTGCAGCCTCCTCCCCTCCCCCCTACACTTACCTCTCTCCTCTGGTTCCGTCCTCCGCCGCCGAGTCCCGAGTCTCTGACTGCAGTGAGCAAAGCGGCAGGGTTATAAGTAACCCTGCCGCTCCGTGTAGACTGTACACAGTGCTGTGTTAGAACTCCTGTATTGGAGGTGACAGGGTCAATAAAGAGAACCTGTCACCTCCAATTGCAATCACACAGGGGATTGTTTTCTCCTGTGTGATAGCAATAAAGTTAGGTGAAGAAAAAAATGAAATTGATCAAAAAAAATTAAATAAATAAAATTTAAAAAATAATATGAAATAATTAAATACAAAAATAAAAAGGTGATTAAAAAGTAAAAAATAATAAGAAACAAATTATTAAAAAATAAGACAATAATTATAAAAAATAAACAATAATAAGATAAAAAATTATAAAAAAGTAAATAATATTAAAAAAAAAAATAATTAAATTGATAAACAAATAATGAAATAAATACAAATTAAAAAATAAGAAGAATTAATTAAATAAAAAGTGATACAAAAGTTAAAAGAAAATTAAGAAGCAGTAAAAAAAATTGACACTAACCCCGCCACCCTGCCATCTGGTTGCCATTCTCCATTGATGGGAAGGAGGGGGCGCATCGCAGAACCTGGCCTTGGGGCTGCAGGGAGAGTAAATCTGGCCCTGTTGACAGTAAACAGTTTATTACTGATTATCCCATCACCACTAAACAATTTGTACATTAATATCATGTCCCCTCTCAGTCTCCTCTTTTCAAGAGTGAACAAGTTTAATGCATGCAGTCTTTCCTCATAGTTTAGCTTTGTCGCCCTTCCTTGGATTTTCTCCAGCTCAAGGACATTTTCTGTGGATTGGTGATCAAAACTGAACTGCATACACAAGATGTGGACAAACCAGTGTTTTGTACAGGAGGAGAATTATGAATTTGTCTTTAGTGTACATTCCCTTTTTTATGCATGATAGTACCCTGCTTGTTTGCTGCTGCCTTATTTGCTGCTGCCTGGCATTGCATGCTGTTACTAAGGTGACTGTCCACTAGGACTCCCAAATCTTTTTCTACCTCTGATTCTCCCAGTGGGATGCCAAGTAATGAGTAGTTTGCATGTGTATTTTTAACTAAAAAATGCATAATCTTAAACTTCTCAATATTAAACCTCATCTGCCATGCTGATGCCCATCCCCTATTTTATCCAGGCCTTCCTGTAAAATTGCTATGTCTTCTGTGGAGTTTATTACCCTACAAATTTTGGTATCATCAGCAAAGACTGAAATATTGCTATTAATAACGGTCCTAATATCATTGATAAACAGATTGAATAGCAATTGGCCCCCAAGGCAGAACCCTGGAGCACTCCACTGCCAAAAATTAGCCATTTATTTATACTCTCTGAACACGTTCACGTAGCCAGTTCTCTATCCAAATACACATCATTTCATCAATGCCTTATGATTGAAACTTGTAAATTAAATGTTTGTGAGGTACCGAATTACATTATTTTGCAAAATCAAGGTACACTACGTCCACTGGCTTTCCTCCATCTAGGCTGCCACTCACCTCCTTATAGAAGGCTAATAGGTTAGTTTGACATGGATGGTCTTTCCTGAATCCATGTTGGTTGTCACTTTTGATATTATGCCAATAAGCAAATTCTTGGATATGGTCTTTTATCATACCTTCAAATAACTTGCATACTATCCAAGTTAAGCTGACAGGTCTATAATTCCCAGGTAGTATCTCAAACCTTTTTTTAAATATTGGTACAACAGTTGCTTTATGCTAATCAGCTGGTATCTTCCCAGTCAGTATGGAGTCCTTAAAAAATAGGAGCAATGGCCTTACTATTATCCTGCTTAGCTGTTTAACCACCTCAGTGCCGGCCGTTGTAAAAAAACGGCCGGCCGAGAGGTCTCTAGATCTGAGCGGGCGTCTTTAGAAGTCCGCTCAGACACGCGGGAAATGGCCGGTATTTAAAAACAGGCAGGGATGCCTGTTACCATACAAGCGAACATGGTGTGCCGATCGGTCCCCCCCCCCTCCGCGGTCGCCCCCGCAGTTGTTCTGCTGATCCCGGGCTCCGCTGTGCCCGGTGCGTGCCCGGGATCAGCATGACAAAAAGAAATTTAAAGTTACACATAAAAAAGAGTAAAAAAAAAATATTTTTTTTTTCAAGTCCCCACCCATACATACACGCATGCAAACGTGCGTCGGGGCGCATACGTGCAAAAAAAACCAATTGCGCCCATTACGCCGCACATGTTACATATCGCCGCGAACGTCGGAGTGAGAGCAATAATTCTAGGGCCATCAATCACTGATAACACTAAACTGATGAGCGGTAAAAGCTTTTAAAGCGTCGCCTATGGCCAGTTTTGGGTATGGTAGTTTTCTGCGATTTCGCGGGTGCGCGCAATTTTAAAGCTTGACATGTTTGGTGTCTGCCTGTTAGCCCCCTCCCCCCACTCGTGCATGACGCTTGGCGAGTGCGAGTGGGAAACAGTCATAATTTAAAAACAGGGAGCGGTGCCTGTTTACATACAAGTGATCAGCCGGCTATAGAGCCGACGGATCGCTTGTATGAGTTGCCGATCGCTTTCAGTACAGCATTGCATGACGGAATAAATGTCAGCGCTGAATACTGAAAAATGGCCTGGCCAGCAAGGGGGTATAAACACCTGATCTTCAAGTGGTTTAAGCAAGTCCAGTTAGCCTCTGCGTTCTTTGTTATAAATAGTTGCTCCCATTTGATATCATGCATTAAGGATTGCAGCTTGTTGAAGCTAGCCTGTTTGAAGTTTAGTGTTCTTTTCAAACCAACCTGCCTTTCTTTTCTGTAATCTACTGTGAGCGTGATCGCCCTATGATCATTGTTACCTACGTTTTCCTGAGTTGCTATGTCTGTGACTAACTGTGCATAGGCATGCGCACAGAGTGTGTCAGGTGTGCCTGGCCACACCCCAATCCCCCCGGGCACAACACCAAAACCACAACAGTTGGCGCTGTGCTTTTATTCACTGAGCCAGTGGAGAGTTTGCAAAGATCTCTATGTGACCAGTTCAGTGATAAAGAGCGCAGCAGCACTTGCCACTTACATTCCTCACATAACAGTCGCCATCCTCGGTGCCTAGAAAGTTGTGAGGGAGCATGGCTGTGGCTTTCCAGGCTTCCCATCCAATCAGAAAGCACCCTGCCAGGCTCCCTTCTTCATTACTGCACCCCTGTTGGAAATATATCAATCGAAAATGGCACTTTTGGCAAAATACTGAAATAGCGGTGCATACCTGCTCTCTCTCCTTCCCGCCGGGCACTGCTCTGTGTCCCAGCGAGGAGAAGAGAAACTGTCACAGGAGGCCGAGCGGTGCGGGAGGAGAGCGCTGTGAGCGGCCTTGCGTCTCTCCTCCCTGCACTGCTCAGCCTTCTGTGACAGATCAGGAGAGCGGCGGTGTGGGGGCGGAGACAGCTGTCACGGGAGGCCGAGCAGGGAAGGAGTCAGCTGTCAGATCGAGCTCTCCTCAGTGATCGCTGAGTGTTTGTAAATAATTGAGGACAGAGTATGTTTACTGTGTCCCCAATTATGAATGGGAAGTGATTTACATCACTTCCTGTTCATTCATGATTGTGGATATAGTAAACATACTCTGTCCTCAAGTTATGAATGAACAGGAACACTCAGTATAGAGGCTTCTTGTTCATTTATAACAGGGGATGCAGAAAAAGAGGTTGAGGACTTTTTGTCCTCAATCTCTTTTTCTATTTTAAAAGGGAAATATCAGGGAGCTGTTTAGATCCTTCATATTTCCCCAAAGCCCCCAACAGTACAGTAAAAAAAAAAAAAATATGTATTAAAATAAATACATAAATAAAAATAAAATATAACAAATGTAAAAGTTTATTTAAAAAAATGAAAATAAAATATTTAAAAAAAAAACGTGAAAAAGTAAAAAAAAAAACATTTTCAGTTTCTGTTTTGTTTTTTCTTTTTTGTTAACTTTATGTGGAATATACAATGAGGGGAATGTATTAAAAATGCAGAAGACACAATACGGAGCAGTTGCCCATAGTAACCAACTTCTTTTTTTCAGTTTGTTCCGTTAAGCTTTGAAAATGAAAAAGAGAAGGTGACTGGTAATTATGGGCAACTGCTCCAGATTCTGTCTGATCCAGTTTTGATAAATTCTCCCCATGTGTACACTCCATTCAGGTCCCCGCACAGTAATGCGAGGCGCTGCACTGTGGTGATCCGTGGTGGCATCTACTGCACTGTGAAAAAATGCAGCATGTTTGCATTTAATTGCAGAGCACCACCCATCACACCCGCATGTGAATTGAACATGTAGAAAACATTTGGTTTCTATGGTCCTTGCGGTGACCTAAGTTGAACTGGTGTGATAAAATGCAGGTCACCGCAGTATATGTAAACAGACCCTACATCTTTTACTTTATCTCTTAAATATCTTGTTTGCGGTTTCAAAAAATCAGAAAAGGAAAAGTAATTTTTGCCATATAGATTGCCATATAGATTTCTAAAGAGCTGCAGAACTGGGAGGGGTGACAAGTGTTGTGTCCATTACCTAAATACAGCTGGAAGGTGTCCCTCATGTCCCTTATTCTCATATAAGAAAGTCGGGAGGACTTTGTAGTGAATGTAGTCTATGGCTCTGGTCACAGTGAATTGTAAGGGCCCATTCACACTGGATCCGTTGCGATCTGTTGCGATCCGTAGATGCTAGCGGATGGGCACCAAAAAATGAATGGGTGTGAATAGGGCTACTTCACACCACTCCATTACGTTGTGTTGCGCTGAAACAAACAAACCATGCATTACTTTGTTACAGTGCAACGTAACAAAACAGATCCGGTGTGAACTAGTCCCATTCACACCCATTCATTTTTCGGTGCCCTTCCGTCAGCATCCAGTAGAAAACGTATCGTAACGCAACGGATTGGAAGAAAATCGGAGGGTACAACGGCAATTCGTTGCGTTGTGATTTCCTTCCGATTTTGGTATGAATGGACCTTGAGTGTTTCGGGTGTTTTCCTGGCAATTTATAAGCGTTTTTGAGCATCATCTGTGTCAACGCGCGTTTGTCATTTTTTTTTTTAGCCTGTTTTCAAGCGTTTTATTGTGCTTTTTTCAATTTGTGCTGCCCTCCATTTTATTTTTTTGCAGAGGACGGCTGGCTCTTGCACGTCAAACTGCTTTAAAAAAAAAAAGGTGTGAAAACGCTTGTGTCGCCTGTTTTCATTGAAGTCTAAGGCCCCATTCACATGTAGCGACTTATCGCGCGATTTCCGCCGCGATATTTTTGCCGCGCGATATCGCGAGAAGTCACCGGCTAATAATAGTCAATGGAGCTGTCTTAGCTCCATGTCGCTCGTCGCTCGTCGCAAGTCGCTTCTACAGGACCCTTTTTTCGGCGGATTTTGCTTTTTTTCTATGGAGCCCGACGGAGAAGGTCGCGCTACCGTCGCTGGATCGTCGCTGGAACGTCGCCCCGAAAGTCGCGCTATCCCGGCCGCTGCAAAGGTATGTCGCTACATGTGAATGGGGCCTTAGTCTATGGGGCCAAAAGCGCAGAAATCTGTAGAAAACTAGCTCATGTACTTTTCAGACAGGTGTTTTGCTGCAAGCGACATATCGCTCAGGTGTGAACAGGGGCCATTGAAAACAATACTTGTGTACAGCATTTTGAAACTCCAAGATTTGAGGTGTGAACAGGGACTAAATTGCAGGATGTCAAAGGTTCCATTCAGAAAAATACACGTTACCACGTGAACATAGCAGTGTGAATGCATCCTAAAGCCTGGTGTGCTGATCCTCTACTTTGGAATGCTAGGCAATAAACATTTATTTACACTATAGAAATATTTTCTGCATACCTCTAGTTTTACAGTAAAACCTGCATGCCAACACTGTGCACTCATATTTATACAAGTGTAGCATAGTCAGTTGTTGGTCTTGGACACATGCATCAATGTGAGGAGGGCTGTCATCTGTTAAACAAAAGGGGTGTTGTCTCTTTAAGTTTCACAAGGATGACATCAGCACTTGGGTTTGGCAGTCGGATTCAATGAGTGTAGAACAGAGTAGAGACAGCTCACAGACTGAAGGGGGAAGGAGAGAAGCAGAGCAGCTAGACGCAGGCACAGCACACAGCAGGTAAGCACAGCTCCCGGCAATCTCTTGTCATCCGTCTCCCCCAAACCTCCCCCAGACATGACACCCCCAGGAGCAGATAGAGGGTGCTCTGGGCTTCACACCCATACCAATATTGAGGGGTTCGGGTGTATTTAGAAGGCTGAAATGAAGGGGGAAACATCACCCCCCTACTGCTTGTTTTCTAAGCCTAGCAACCGATTAGCCGTACCAAAACAAGACAATGTAGACAACTGATTTATTTAATAACAATGCTGATAACGAACAACAATATTTTATTGTCTTTACAGAAAACCAGCGCATTATTTTTGTTGTATTTCTCTGATTCCTGGCTCGGGGGGGGGGGCTGAGAGGATCTATTAGGATTTTCTTTAGATTTGGTTCATGTTGGGTTAAAATAATGTCCTCTTATTTCTATCTGCATAGGTTGTGGATATGAAGTGTAAATATAATAATAATGGATCAGAGATTTGGAATAGTGTATTGGTGGATAATTATGCAGGATAATTATGCTATCAGAAGGTATCTGGTGCTTGTGTCTGCACTGCACTCAAAGAT
>NW_017307120.1:600395-651274 GCF_000935625.1 Nanorana parkeri
TATCCCCCCCCCCCCCCCTTATTTTCAGTGTAATACATCCTTCATTCTGTTCTGTATTCAAAGGGTGGGGTAAAGGCCTGGGAAAAAAAATGCAGAGCCCACCCCCTTTGTTCTCTGCTGGACAGAAAATATAGATTTTACTACATTACTGAAAGTCTCATAATGTGAACTGTGCTGGGTTATATTGTGAGTAAGAGCAAAATTCTGTGCGCTGGCTAAACATTACATAATCAACAGTGTTATTCACACTGCCGTGTGTGCTGCATCTGCTGTTGGTCCAAGCATGAATAATTTGTGGCATTAAAATGACTCTACCCTCGTCATACCTTATGTATATATGACCGATTTGTATGCTGTGTGTGAGATTTATAGGAGCAGACACATTGATATGCATCATTATTGTTTAATGCATTTTGATTTTGTCCCACTTCTGATAGAATTACAATTTGTTTCTAACATGATAACTTGAAGGACTTGATGTTGTGATTTACTGGCTGGGGTTATATGTCAACAGTGTCATGTTTGTGTACACACAGTGCCCAGAGTCAATCAATTGCTTGGTGACCCCCTCCCCCCCCCAAAACATTGTATAGCCTTGGCATGCCATCCCTATAGGAATACTGATCTGTTGTGTGTTTGTGTACGTAACACTTATTTATAAACAGTATATGTAAATGTTATAATGACTGCTTCAACCATCCTTCTGCTACTTTCAGTCCAGCCTAAGACAGCCTTTAAAATCTTGTGTTGTGTATGATAGCGATAGAGACCAGATGTCATGGCTTCCGAGAAAAATATAGTAAGTGCAGATCCGTGTTACGGAATCATGTATCTTCATCACATAATGACAGGAAGAGAAAATTGGTTCTCAGGCTGATTGACTAGAGGTGTTTTGCTCCCTCCCCCAAGCTGCTTGGATTCAGGTTTGTGTCCATCCTTGTTGGGTTGGAAATGAGTGCAACTGTATACCACAGATAGAAGGGGGAAACTGGTTGTCCTGGTGACCAAATGTAAGGCCTATCAATCTGCAGTCTAGGAATAGGCTGCTGGATTCCATTTAAACCTAAAATCACAGAGGACATTTGTTTTGGGACACATTTATGTAGTAAGAATGACGTTTTGTTATTATGTGACTATGAATTCCCTCTGTCTGGTTGCATTGTATTCACGCGTGGGTGTATATATCTCAGCTTGACATCATTTTGATTATAATCCAGTTAAGAGCAGGATAAATCCTGTACCGAAAGGGGCACTAATTTAATACGTGTTTTGTATGTGCCCCTAAGGTCAGCTGTTTGATTTCTACTGGGCAACCTGCACATGGGTGTTGTTAATTTCAGATGCCTCTATCAAAAGTTTTAGTAGGATGAGGGCAGATAAAGGAAGAATCGGATCTTTTGCCTGCTTCATAAGTCAAAATATTGTTTCCCAGCTAAGCCTTTCATTTTCCTGTTAGCTTTCAGTGTAATTTAGAAATGAAAATGACCTTTTGCAGCTTGTTCCTTTTGAACTGCTGTGTACATGAGAATAATTTAGGGTATGGTAGGCTTGTGCCTCTAGGAAAAGGTGTCCGCGCCCCCCCTATATCCATGATGCTTTGTGTCTCATATGCCTAAATGCTATGTTTAACTATTGTCAAGTGTTATCAAATTGATATTTCTATTTTCCTAAAAAAAACAATCTTGGCAGGAGATGGGGAAAAGTGTCAACCATTAGATAGTGAAAAGTATTCCATTCCTCCTTTTACACTGTCTGCAATGGGCTACATTTCTAAAAAGCTGTAATTTTGGTGAATGTGATTATCTTTTCTTAAAACAACCATTTTCTTGAGACCTTGGAATATGAAATTTGTGTAGACTTTGCAGTGTAATAGTAATTTTCTTCCTTGTGACTTTACACATTGTTGTGGCTTTAGAGCCTTATAGAAACTCATTATAGCCATATAGAAACTGTCATAACAAACTGCCATGAAGATTTATGGTAGGGAAAGTATATTATTGCCAGTTGCATAGAGCAAATTGTAGAATTGTGGTTATTTTTTCACTTTCATTATTGAAAATGGTGCTGCAACATGTTTCTAAAACATGTGTTACATATACTGGAATCAAGTCTATTTCTACCATTGGTATATTCAGGTCACCAGTCTTCATCCAGCCAGCCCCAACACTGGAAAAAGACACATGGGCCCTGGTTGAGGACAGCAACATTTCATGGTGGTGGCAGTCTGACCCGTGTATTACTTTTTTGTAAGCATATAATAACTTTCCTTTTACACTACATGTTCTGTACACTTTCATTTTGTACAGTTATTAGGAACAATGCAATCATAAATATGTGAGGTGGACTGTGGTAGGTTCATTCACCTATTCACTTAACACCTAAAAAATTAAATCTGATCAGCTGCTGTAGGCAGCGTGACCATTTTATGAGAAAAAAAGGGACCATTTGCAGGATTGACTTGAAACAATTCTAGTATTTGAACTGTACATGTATTCGTACACCTATATATCAAACCTAACAAAGTATTGGAAGAAAGGCATTGGTTTGGTCCAAACTTGGGACTGTCTATCCAGGAAGAGGACAGTTGTGAGCTATGTCCAGGAGGCATTCACACCTCCATCTGTGGAATGCAAAGCTTGCTCAACTGTGTCCTGTGCACTATGATCAGTCGCCTACTAAGTTTACATCTCATGAACTGTACATGTTCACTGCTTTTACATTATCCTATGTGTACAGAAATGTAAAATATACAACTTCAAATGTTGGTGTATTGTAGACATCAGATACTTGTAAACCTGTACCTATTACAGATATACCCAACTAATGCCCAGGCTTGGTAGCAAGCACCTTTTGACATGCTCTTCTGCCAGATCCCCAGTGGAAAGCCTGTTAAATGTAGGTGTGGCAGAACACCCCTGGCTCCAAAATGTGATATTTGGTGCTTGAGAGACCAGTTGCTAGGCATATATGTATTTGAGCCTGTTTAGACCTGGGTAGTTTTAGAAAGTCCATAGTCACATAAGATTTCATGAGTATATGGCAGTGGGGAAGCAGTGTATTAACAACCAAAATTTTATTTTAGTTTTTGATTGCAACGGGAAGTGAGAGGAAATCTCCCCAAAGGGAGAGCAATTCTTATAATTTGTCTCCATTGTAAGATTTCCCCTTGCTCTCATGACAACTTTAAAATGTTGGATTTCTGCTCACCTTCTGTTTCAGTGACAGTGGTCACCAGGACAAATACGGTGGATGATCAGTGGGATGCAAAAAAAAGCCAGGTCTTTACATACACCTTAAACACAAGAATCTCCAGGTGCCTGCTTCCAAGTTTTGTCATGAGTTGGTTAAACGCCAACTCATAAAGTACAGGTTTACTTTAAAAAAAATAACTATACTTTTAACTGTTAACCCCAGCTGTGTACACATTCAAGTAATAGCCAACATTACAGAATTTATATGGAAGAGGGCCCTGGCATAAGAGCTATGCTGGCTGGGTAGCACTCCTGTCCTGTATCGGCAGTCTGCATGGTACTACGTATGTGGAATTCTTCTCAATAGGCCCTAGTGGAGAAGCCATTTATCTGGAAACATGCAAGATGACAGATTCTCAATTCTTTCCAATGGAGAAAAGATGTGCATGTGCAGTACTGCGCAGCTCACTGAAGCACAGAACTGGCCAGTACAGGCTGTGGTTTTTAGTTCTGCTGATCATTTGCTAATTTGAGGTCTGAAAAAGGGACTATTACTGCTATGGGGAGAGCTGTGTGGGCAGAATAAAGGTATCGGGGCACTTTTTATTTAAATTTTTGAAAGGTTATAAATTGGTTTTCTAGTTATATATTATCTCTGTATTCCAATGAACAGTATAAGGTGCATCTTTAACATTGTTGTCACAAATCATTATTTTTCAGAAGCTGTTTGATTTTATATTCTCTCTTTGACACTCCATTTGGCACCTCTGAGCAAGGCAGGCAAAAAAGGATGTGTCAATTGTGTGCAAACTTACTTTATTTGCTCTGGTGACTTCACTACTTTTTTAGCTGCACTGCAATGCATGGTATTGCGATATCGTCTGTTGCGGTGCAATTGGAAGTGTGCTTGGGGTGCCATTCAAATGAATAGCAACACACCACCTGCACTGTAACGCACGGTAGCGTGTGTTAATAGCACATAACCGCACTATTAATGCAAGGCTATGGTGTGAATGAGTCCTAAAAAAAAATGCATTTAGGTTACCAAAAATAAAGTTTCCTTCACCACCAAAAGGCATGTCGGGACTGGTCTGGGAGACTCACAGCCACAAAAGAACCAGAAGACAAGTTTGAGAGTCAACAGCTTGCATGATGCACAGGACAACAGCTTAACAATGGTCATAGAACGCAAGTCTTACTTTCAACTATGTAGAGAAGACTTTGAGCTGCAGGTTTGACAGATCGAGTGGGAGTGAGAAAGCCATTGATAAGTGGCAAACTAGAGGCTTGCCTTTGGCAGGAAGCAATGCACATGAACATGTGTAGGAAAGTGTTATGGACCAATGAATCAAAATTCGGAATCTTCAGATACATTGTACATGGCTTTGTATGCCATTGAGTAGGAGAAAGAATGGTTCCTCAATGTGTGACACCCAACGGTCAAAGATAAGAGAAAACATACTGATCTGTGGCTCTTTTGCTGTACCCAGAGTCAGTTACTTGGCACCCTGGACCAAATGCATTTGCAGTCTTGGTTCTGTTGTGATTTTGGGCCTGTCAGACCTGTTCCTGACAGAGTTTCCTCCTGTTTCGACGTGCCTTTTGGTGTTGAAGAAAACTTTTTTTGTTTTTGGTAATCTAAATGCATTTATTTTTTAGGGCCCATTCACACCATAACGTTATGCTAATTACATGGTTCCACCTACCATGCTTAACATTGTGGGAGGTGCATTGCTGTTTATTTGAATCACACCCCAAACACATTTCCGGACCGTAATACACTCGACAGTGCTGCAACGCCTAGTTCCACAATAATATGCATCGTGGTGTGGTTACAAAAAAATGCATGCACTGTTATATATAAAAATATATTTTTGGGCAACCGTGTCGCATTGTATTGTGGTAACGCATATTGGGGCACTGTTTGGGGGAGTCAATGACTGAGAAAGATCTAGGTGTTCTGGTAGACCAGAGATTTAATAATAGCATGCAATGTCAAGCCGCAGTTTCTAAAGTAAGGAAAATACTTTCTTGTATTTAAAGGGGTCCAGACTCCAGAGAGAGAGAGACACACACATAATCCTGCCCCTGTGCAAAGATGGGCACCTTAAGAAAAGATTAGCTGCACTAATTTGTTCTCTGAAGAAGAGGTGATTTAGGGGGGGGCATGATCACCATGTATCACTATCACATAAACAGTCCATATAGTGAGCTTGGTGCCAGTTATTCACTTTAAGGTCACTGCAAAGGACAAGGGGGCATGCTTTGCATCTGGAGGAAAAGAGGTTTAACCTTTGTATACAGAAAGGATTCTCCACAGTTAGAGCTGTGAAATTGTGGAATAGACACCCCTAGGAGCTAGTTCTAGCTCAGTTAAGTTAAAAAAAGCAATCTGGAGGCAATCCTAAATGCACAGAATATTACTGGAAATTCAGTTCTAAGTATATTACGCACCAGAGATTGTTGATCCAAGGAATATCCGATTGCCTTATGGGATCAGGAAGGAATTTTTTCCCCCTGTTGGAGCAAATTGAACCATGCTTTTATAGGGTTTTTTTTGCCTTCCTCTGGATCAGAAGGGGGTAATTGTGGCGTTCTGTTTAGGCTTTTTCTTTTTTTTTTATCCTCTTCTTCTATAGGTTTATAGGTTGAACTTGATGGACTTGTGTATTTTTTCAACCTTGCTAACTATGTAACTATGTCAAGTGCAGTGGCGCAAAATTATATATTGCAGCTTACCAGTCCTTTGATGTGGTGGGTGCTTTAGTTTTTATATTCTCAGGTTATGTAGATTTTCAGCAAGTGCATACAAATTGTTGATCTTGCCAGAAATGCATTGTCCTCGTCCCTTCAGTATCACTCCCATGTAAAGGAAATGAACAACGATGTTTGAAGTCCAGCCTGGGTTGCAATCATGCTCCCTCAATAGACACAGTGGAGAAGAGAGCCTAGTCACAGAGGGACAGGAAATTATATTCTTAGGATTATCAAGTGAAAATAAAGGGAAAATGTCTATAAAAGAATCTAATGCCACCACCTTTCTAAAAGGACTTCTAAACTGCAATAGAATAGATATTTTTGTTTTTGGGTTTCAATATGCATTACCCCAGTAGCAGATGAGAGACAGGTAAAAGTGAAAAAGAACCTAGCGATCCGTCTGAAAAACAAATCTAAAATATGGAACTTTTTTATATTTAATAAAACTGAAAACATATTTAACATTTTGTTTTGGTGCCTTGAGCTTTATAAAAAAAAAAAAAAATGTACACAAAACTAGAGCTGCAGCTAACGATTATTTTCAAAATCGATTAGTTAGCCGATTATTAAGTTCGATTAATCGGATAAACAATAAAATACATTTTTAAAAAATGGCTCCAGTAATGGACTACTAGTTTGTATTGAATATGTTCCCTTCAGTCCTCTCCTGAGCTAATCTTATAGGTGCTGTGGCATTCTCCTAATTGTGTACAGAAAGGTAAAATTACCTATTGGCTATTAAAATGTTTTTCTGTTTAAATCTGCTGTTTGGTTTATTTTGCATATTTACGATAAACCTTTATTTTGAAGTGTTAATGTATGTGTTAATTATTTAATCAACAGTCACATGCATCCCATCTGACTACTCAAGAAGAACAGGACTGTTTGCTTTGATCTCCCTGCTGGTTGCCAGGAGCATTGTTGTTAAAAGGCTAACATGGAATCATTGCTGTATAATAGGCTTTTTTTCTTTTTGAATGTCATTGTGAAAACAAAATGATTGCACTGGAAGCTGTCATCAAATCTACAGAAATCATATTTAATCCTCTTTTTGCAAGTGGTTGATGAGCTGGGTCCTACCCAGAGGGGGTGCAGAACGTGTAAATGTCTTGTTTCATGAGGTCACAATATCAGAGAAAAACTGTCCTTTACTGGCTTTGTATTCACATTATATACTTACAAAATAGAATTTGTTTTTTTCACATCTCTTTTTATTTAGCTGATATCTGCTGTGAGCCTGTGCCAGTCAGGATTAAATGGGAAATTGGCTACCAAAGTTCTGACTTGGGCTACTAAATACTATACAATAGATGAGGGTCCCTGGTTCTGATTGTGTTCTAGTGCATTAGAGGTTTATCTGTGCCTCTGGCCCACAACATTGTGCGTGTTTTAGGCATGCAGGTTGTCAAAGAATGGGTTGTGATATGGGGGTTTCATGGGATTATCCTGACAGTTTGCCCCTTTTTAATATGTCATAAAGCTTTCCTTGTATATATGTATTTTTAGGAGGCTTGCTGTGTTCCTACAAATCCTATTGGACATTGGAAGACTGACAGCTAAAGACATGACCCCCAGAGGTATTTTTAGTTTCACGTAATGGTAGATAGAAAAAAACTGCGCTAGGAATCAAATAACACTCTAAGAGCAGCTGTGCTTAATAGGTGAGTACACCCAATATAGGAAAAAATAAATAAAATAGCACTGTGCTTCAAACTCAAATTATATTCCTAAAATGTGAAAAAAATAGTAAGAAATGTGAAATTGTCACAAAGTGATAAACAATTTTGTGTTATTCACAACACCTGTGTTGCACAATGCCTGTGCTGATGATGGTAAGAAAAAGCTCTAGGTCTAATGGTCTAGACGCTATAAACCATAAACATGGGGAAAAAAAACGTGCTATTACATCTCATAAAATGTGTACATATAGAAAATCCTGTGTTAAATCTCACAAGTGATGTACAACTTCCTCATTAATCAACATAACCACATGTGAAGTCCATTACTTCTGGATACAATAAAGTCCTTGAAATATGTGAGGATATATCTTCCAACTTTTATAATCAACACCACGTCAGTGAATGCAAAAACAATTGGTGAATCAGTGCTCTCCAGTCTCCACCGTGCTCAAAGATAAGATCTGGCCGCACTCACCGACTCCTATTGCTCACCATATTTCAGATGAACAATTAGCATAGAGAGAGAGAAAAAAAGGCTTACCATAGTGTAGTATGTCAGAATAAATGTATTTAAAATGCACTTACAATTAAAATAAGGCAATTGCACATGGATTGTGTCCAATGGAGCTCCTGTCTCTATGATTGCAATGCCTAGGTGGGCGGATCTATGCGAGCATTGCAATCATAGAGACAGGAGCTCCAGGCCTCCAATGGCAGCACCAATATTTCTGTTATGAGAGTTGTTTAAGACACATGTGGCCTGAGGCATACATGTAAGCGAGGGTAAGATTAGAATGATCGGGACTTTGCAGTACAAGGTTACCAATATCGGCTTGTGACTGAACCCGGCCATACCAGAGGTGTAGCATTTCTAATGGCCGACGCCTGGGACATGCAGTTCCGTGCCCTGGGTGGGTGTTTTTTTTTTTTTTTTTTAATGTACAGTGGGGTAGCCGGTGCTCGTTTTTGTACAAGTGATCTGGGTGACCTTACAGCCGCCCAGATTACTTGTAATTAGCCTGCTGGTCCATCCCCTGCATACACTACTCTGCTGAAATTTAGAGCTGTGTGTGACCCTACCAGCACTCCCATTGCTGCAGTTACCTAGATGTAGTCACTGTTTGGTTGACAACTTGCGTCCTGTCTCCTAGTCGCTTGCAGTCATTGTTCAGGCATACTTACAGCTGCAGGCTCTGGCTGTCAGAATACAAAAGCCATCGGAGAACAATTCCCCCATGAATGCTCAGCGTGAATGAGGAATTGAGCATTTTTTTCTCATTCAGCATGTGGGCCTGATCAAAACTAAAATGCCTATAGAGTGGCCAGCATTAGGCACCCTGTCTTTGTCATGTTTTAAGTCAGGAGTGGACAAATCAATATCAAATTCAGGAGTCGGCTCCATTGACAACTAAAGAAAACCTAAGGCACCAGTTGTAATTTTTAAAGAGCAATTGGCTACCTGGCTCCTGGGACTTGTCCAGCCCTGTTCTAAAGTGCTGTAAGCTAGGTATATGTAAATGGAAATCTGTTACTTTGAATGCAGTAAGGGCTAGCTCTGTAAGAGCAGAGGTGCTTCCTGTTGCTCAATTTCTGTGCTTGCGTTCTGCAAAACATATTATGTTCACTGATAAGAAATGACGTTAACACTAAACAGGGCCGTCTTTAATACTGATTGGACCCTGGGCAAACAATTTCTTGGCCCCCCCCCAGCCCTAACAGCAGCATACTGTTGCCCGCAGCGCTCGGCCGGCTGTCCCTTTTTCTCCTCCCTGCTGGGACACAGAGCAGCGCCCAGCGGGGAGGAAAGAAAGCAGGGATGCGCTGCTGTATCAGCAGAACAATTTTACTTTTGGCATTTAGCCAAAAGTGCCATTTCCGGCCGATATCTTTTGGCGACTGATATATTGGTGCAACCCTATCTTCATCTGTTTCCTATGTGATTTCTGTTTGCTGGGTCCTCACTGCCGTCCGAGGTCCCATGATGTGCCTGCAGGGCTGTCTTCAGTGCCTCCTTGTTCTGCGGCTCCCTCCTCACAGCGAAGGCGACTGCCCCTTTTGCCCTGCGTCAAAGACGGCCCTGACACTACATAACGCGTGCTAAATGATTTTAGCTGTGGTATTCTTGCCCAAGTGACAGTTACCAGTATAGTGTGTAATTCTTCTGCTTTGTTCACTTGGTAAAGTATTCTACTATATGTGGCTTAAATATTAAGATTATATTAAACTTGCATGGCTGGATAATTTGCATAAAACAGCCATGTATCTCTTTGATCAGGTCATGATGTACTTTCAAGATCCTTGGTTTTGCATGTAGCAGACTGGTAGTAAGTTTTGTTGTCTCAAGGCCAAAAAAAATGAAAGTTTCTAAAAAAATAAAATGTGTGTGGGGGGGAGGTGCAGGGTACAGTTCCAGTGGTTGTGTGGGGGGGCGAAAAAAAATTCTGCCCCGGGCGCCCAGAACTCTGGTTACGCCACTGCTCAAGGCCAGTAGCATCTGATGGATTTCAAAGGTAATTGATATTAATATTCAATGGCTCTTCTAACTCTAGCATAGTGTTCTATGGCGTGGGGGGGCGTGTTACCTAAAGTTGGCTATAGGTGAGTAGATGTCCCTCTTCAGAATGAGAGAACATCTATCCCTCTTCTATGTTGCTGGAACCCACCACTGTTTTACGTGATTTACTTCATGAATTGAAGCAGCTTCATCTTTACCCTTCCCTGTTCTCATCCACATTGCTCCAAGTGCTTATGGAAATGTGTACAGGGAAAAACCATGCTATTAAAACATCTTGGCAAAAGGTATGTTTAATACTATGATAAAAAAAAAATAAAGTGCTAATTGGGGTCCTCAAGGAGGCTATAACAGTAGTTTGCTGTAAAGCTACACTTGAGCTTTAAAGAGACCCTGTCACCAACTCAAAAAAAAAGGTAAAAGTACTAAAATATCAAGTATTTTATTTTGGACCGACTGGCTTTTATTAAATCAATTTGTCCACCCCTATTTTAAATATTTGTAGTGTTTTTTTGTTTTCCATAGTGCATATTTTTTTTTTTATATACTTGTTGTGCCTTTTTGCATGTGATAGAAAAGAACTGCCCCAGTAGAGTCAATTTCCTAGCACAGCCCCCTCCTTTTTCTTATGGGAATGTTTCCATGCTCTGCACTGGCCCAACATTGATGACCCCCCTCCTCACCTCCGTAAATAACCGTGGAGTGTAGCTGCTGGGCAAAGAGCAAAGTGGAATACTATAGAGCAATCTTTTTATCCTGGAGGAACCCTTGAAATAATGCATGCAAAAATTACCTACAGTTAATGGCACGTTTTAGAGTGAGCATTAAGTTGTAGAAGGTTTTAAATACATAACGAATATTGCATACCTAGTGTCCTTAACGCCCTTCCCTTGATTAATAGGACAATAATAATGCTGAAATGAAGCAACTGATAATATTTAAAAAAAAAAGACACAGCTTGAAGAAAATGTATTGTCCCCTTACATTGGTAGTCTATGAAAAAAGAATCACCTTTTTTACAAAATATTTTTTTTTTTTTCCCCCTAGAGTGTAAATGTGACCCATTACATTTAATGTTAGTGGGAAAATAACCCATTTTGGAGATCATTGTAGACAGGAGCTCAATCCACCAATGCTCAAGAAACCCCTGGCAATCTCTAAGAGTCATAGCTCCGAGTCTGCTGGGCATGGTGACATTACAGCCAAGATGGCATTGCCTAAGCTTTTACAGGTAAATAACATGCCTCAAATGCATGTATGGTATGATCTTATGATCACATCCATAAAATCCCCCCAAAAAACACTGATATTCTTTAACCACTAGAGTTCCAGCCACCATTTTGAAACAGAGGTGGTATAGCTGCTATTCATCCCAGCACAGTTTTAAAAACAGAGACAAGTCTCAGAGGCTCCTGTTTGCCCCTGCCAGCTGTCTGACAGCCCAGGAGCTGAAAAGATCAGCTTCTGGGCTTTCAATGTCACTACAGCTTGCTACGTAGGCATGAATGTAAACAAATTCTTCCTGCGATCCTTGCAGCCCTGGTCCTCCCCTAGAATGTCTGAGAAGTAACCACAAATGTCTGAGAACACGTGACACTTATAACCACTGTTGACTTTTTTTTTTTTTTGCAACCAGTGTCCCAATGGGGACCTTTTTTTTTCTATTCCTATCTGATAGCCACAACAGGAACTGAGAGGAAATTTCCTGGTGGTCAGCAGGGTCACCAGAACTAGTGTCCCCATTGAAATATTTCCTATCTATTAATGTTCTGGTGACAACTAAATAAATATCTGACCCCCCCCAATGGTCACCAGGACAAGTAGTAAAGGTTAATATCCCGTTATTAACCACAACCAATCAGCTGCAAGCAAAGTTGAGATATCCTGACAGTGGCTGGTGGCTGCTGTCGGAATACAATGAAAACAGCGGGGATTCTTCCATCCGCGCTTGTTAAGTAGGGTTTACATGGTTAGAATTTTTTGTAGGACGAAATAGATTTTGGAACATTTGTTAGACTCTTTATTAGTTGATGGGGTCAAAATCGATGATCATTTTCGTCTACAGGGATAAAAAAAAAGTTGGAGCGTGTTGGGAAATTGTTCTCGATTGAATGCAATTTTTAGTTTTAGTTCAGGAACCTCCATTAATTCCAAAATCAAATGTTAAATCAAAATAAAAATCTCAACAAAATTTCAGACGACAGTCATCAAGTGTCAAATGGCATTATCAAGCAATCTGACGAGATTTTTTTTGTACAAAGATTTGTTTAAAAAATTCCAGTCTATAACCTAAAGTGTTGATGGAGGAATTTTTTTTTTCTGGCTGCAGGTTACATAGTTACATAGTATTTGAGGTTGAATAAAGACATAAGTCCCTCAAGTCCAACCTATTGTGTGTATGCATTTATGTTTGAGCAGGTGTGTTGAACAAAGAAAATGCATCTTGTATACCCAGCTTAAGGACTTATTCCAACATGCTACATTGCAACACTTTAGTATGCATAGGTCCTTTAAAAACAATGTATATCTCCTCTTGCCTGTGCATTTTGGTGCTCCTAAAATGCAGCAGTTGCAAAATGCGAATGAGCAAGTATTCAGTGCAAATGCTAATAAGCTGTTAACCATGGAGGATCAGGTTGCTTATTTCGGGCCTTTCTGTACCCTTTTTTTTTTCTGGGCTGGTTGCTAACACATGAGGAGAGGGGGTTCTGTTTACAAGGGATAATTGCTCATTGGTGGTTTAGAGCTCCTCCTGAGGAGGTTTTATCATACTGGAAGTTGAAGGAAGAAGGACTTGTTTGTACAGCTCTGTTTACAAGAACTGCTATAAAAGTACTTCACTTCAATCTGAGAAGTTGTGAGGTCCTTGGAAAAGGTCTGTTTACATATTTTGTTAGTGCTGAAAAAAAAGTAACATGGCTGTATGAAGACACTCTTTACTTTAGATCAATGGTTCTCAACCTGTGTAACCTCAGGACCCACATTTTGTCCTTGGACATTAAGTCGTGACCCAAGTCGTACCGCACTGGAAGGCACGGCATTGTGGTACCATGCCTTCTGGTGCGGGCGATCGAACTGTGGGTGTGAGGTGCGTTTGGGGTGCCATTCAAATTAATGACAATGCAACACTCCTTCCACACCAATATGCGCGATGGGTGTGAATGCATGGCAAAGTGCGTTAATCGCACAGGACTGTGTGATTTACGTACTGTACTAGTTTGAACGGTCCCTCAAAAACACCAACAGACACACACAACCACAGACATAATTTCACACTCTCACAGTCATTCTGACACACACAAACATTCACATTCCAAAAATGTTTTTTATAAGATCCACCCAGTCTCCCTTGCGTGCGCTGTAGTGGTGCCAGGATCCAGAATGTGATGTCACTCCGGTCCAGGCACCTCTACAGGGCACGCGAGGGAGCTGTAAGCAATGCAGGTATGGATGAAGCTCCCTTGTGGCCATATCCCCAGCCCACCCCACCTCAAACTGAGACCCGCCACCGGGCAGCATATTTTGAATGGCTGCTTGGTGTGAGAACTGACAGTGCTGCGCTAGGGGGAGGCAGAGGAGCCTCTCACCTAGAAAAGTGGAAGGCATGTGGCGACCCACTGAACACTTTTGGGTCACGAGAACCAAGGCTTTAGATGTTGTTCACTCTTCCTGTCCATTCTAAAAGCACAGTCATGGCCAAAAATATTGGCACCTCTCCATTTCTGTCAGATAATGCACCACTTTGCATAGAAAATTGTTGCAATTACAAATGTTTGGCATTCTCATGTTTATTTCTTTTGTTTGTAGTGGTATGACACAAAAAAGTGCAGGACAAAAGAGCAAAGCCTGACGCATTCCACGCAAAACTCCAAAAATGAACTAGACAAAATTATTAGCACCCTCATATAATATTTGGTAACGCAGCCCTTGGAAAAAATAACTGAAATCTTATCGCTTCCTGTGACCCATTAATGAGTTTCTTACACCTCTCTAAAGGATTTTTGGACCACTCTTCTTTCTTTAACTTCTCCAGGTCTCTCAGATTGGAAGGGGTTTTTTTCCCAACTGCTGTTTGAGATCTCGCCACAGGTGCTTTATGGCAGTGGTCCCCAACCCCCGGGCCGCGGATTGGTACCGGTCCGTGGATCAAATGGTACCGGGCCGCCCAAGGAACGTGTGCGACTTTCCATGGACTAGAGGTTTATTCAGATCTGGACGCATTGCTGTCCAGTACTCTCCAGCACTTTGTCTGTAACCATTTCTGGGTGCTTTTTGACGTGTTCTTTGGGGTCATTGTCCTGGTGTAAGACCCATGACCTCTGACGGAGACCCAACTTTCTGACACTGGGCTTTACATTGGTTGTACTTGGATTTCATAATGCCATCCACAGAGTCGAGACATTCAGTGCCTGAAGCAGCAAAGCAACCCCAAAACATTAGTGAACCTCCACCATTTTTGACTGTAGGGATTGTATTTTCTTTCTTTAACCACCTCCCGTCCGCCGATCGTGGAAAGACTACCGGACGGGAGTCTCCTGGATGCGTGAGGGCGTCTTTAGGCGTCCTTCGTGCCCGCTTGCGCGCTCCCCCTGGCGCGCACGAGCGGGAAACTGCCTCAATTTTAAACAGCCAGCGATGGCCGTTTACATACAAGCGGTCCGGCGTCTGTAAAGACGCCCGATCGCTTGTATGATACAGGTGAGGGTGCGCCCTTACCTCTGGTACTTCTTAGCACCCCATGTGATAACAATAAAGTTAAGTGTAAAAAATAAAATGCTCACAAAATAAATAAAAATGTACACACGCAAAACAAAAAACCACAAAAATGTTTTAAAGTCCCTCACCCCCACATAGATGCGCAAAAATGCGCCTACACGCAAAAACGACGATTGCTCCAATGATGCCGCACGTGTTACATTTAGCCGCGAATGTCGCAATGAGAGCAATAATTTTAGGGTCATCAATCACTGATGACCCTAAACTGATGAGCGGTAAAATCTTTTAAAGCGTCGCCTCTGACCAATTTTGGCTATGGTGGGTTTTTTTTTTTTTTTTAAATTTTCAGTACTATTTTCATTATATAGTAAAAAATAAAAACCCCAGTGGTGATTAAATACCACCAAAAGAAAGCTCTGTGTCCCAACAAAATTGTATAAAATTAATTTCAGTACAGCGTTGCATGACGGAATAAGCGTCAGTCAAAGTACCGCAGCGCTGAATACTGAAAAATGGCCTGGCCAGGAAGGGGGTGTAAACACGCCAGTCAGCAAGTGGTTAAAGGCCTCATTTCTTTTTCTGAAAACAGTAGAATGATGGGTTTTATCAAAAAGCTGTAATTTTGTTTGGTCTGTCCACAGTACATTCTCGCAAAAGGATTTTGGCTTCGTCAGGTAACGTGCTGGATTAGTGTGATCCTAGTTCATTTTATTAGTTCATTGCTGTGCGTGTATAGGCCAATGCCTTGGCTGGCGCTCGTGCAGAAAGTTTCTTGGGCAAACTCACCGGCCCAAGTGGCTCCGTCGGCTAACGAAGGGGTGAGGAGTCCGGTGACGTCACGGATATCGACGCCACCGGACTCCTCCCCCCTTCCCTTCGTTAGCCGACGGAGACACTTGGGGAAGGGGGGGAGGAGTCCGGTGACTTCGATGTCCGTGACGTCACCGGATCGCCGACGGGACTCACGGAAGCCGGCGGAGAGGTGAGTGTTTTCATTAGCGATCAAAATAATTTTAATCGATCAAAAAGTTTAACAATTAATCGAGAAATTAATCTTTAATTTCCACAGCCCTATTTTTTTCTTCACTTTTTGTGTCATACCAATACAAACAAAATAAATAAACATGAGAATGCCTAAACATTTTATAATTGCAACAATTTTCTGAGCGAAGTGGTGCATTATCTGACAGAAATGCAGGGGTGCCAATTTTTTGGCCCATGACTGTAGCTTATCACACTAATAAAAGGCTCAGAAAATGTCTAAAGAATCATTATAGTCACTGAGTAATTTTTTCTTTAAATTGACACTAAACTCAGGTGTTACATTTTTAGATTGTAAGCCCTCATGGGCAGGGTCCTCCTTACCATCTTGTCTTGAATTGTATTGTAATTGTAATGTCTTCCTTATATTGTAAACCGCTGCGCAAACTGTTGGCGCTATATAAATCCTGTATAATAATAATATAATCTTAAAACTACATTTAACTTAACAAAAATTTAGCTTATTTGTGTATCAACCAACCTAGCAAGCAGTAGATATATGCAAAAAAAACAGAGTTTAATTATACTTTTATTCTTACTGACACTGTCCTTCCGGGGGGTGGCTAAATTTTTTCCCCGTGGTCCCTGTCTGTGTTGTAAAGTAGCCACCACTCCAAGATTACTCTCGTGATGGAATATGATTTCAATACAATTTTTAACAAAATAACAGTGAGATTGTAGTCCATCCTGGGAATGAGCTTGAAGCGGAGGTTACTTTACAACACACACGGACCATGGAGAACAAAAGCAGCCACCCTGCAGAAGGAAGGAAATTCACCACTTGAGTTTAGTGTCATTTTTAATTTTCTTTTGATAACTGTATGAGGAGAATACATAAATATATTAAAGAATGCGGTATACATCTTAGTATTATAGTTATTCATTAGAAAATGAATACACGTGTTCCAGGCTTGTTGGCCAGTGGTTCTGGATGCACAGCTGACTGAGGGCATAATGGAATGCTTTGCATGGCTCTGGCCACTATCCCAAAGTGAGGGGTAAACACCTGTATGTTTACCAAGCATGTCCATTTGTCTGTGTATGTATATCTTTTATTTACTCTGTGGTCTTAAAGCAAAATGCTGTGACCTACTGCATCAGATCTACCTCCTGTACTGAAATTGTATTAATTGTATATAAATCCTGTATTATAATTCTGATGAAAGGGAAAAATCTGGTTGACTGGTATGAATCACTGCATTGTTTTTATTGGATTACATTTTACTATTGATATTGCTTATTAAAAAAAAAAAATTA
Organism: Nanorana parkeri; assembly: GCF_000935625.1. NCBI lineage: Eukaryota > Metazoa > Chordata > Amphibia > Anura > Dicroglossidae > Nanorana > Nanorana parkeri. The sequence goes on from NW_017307120.1 coordinate 617,549, forward strand.
TTTCCTCCTTTTTTTTTTTTTTTTTTCTGTACTTTTGAGAAATGTAAAATTTTTGCTATGGCCTCTGCCCAGAGATGGACAGTTTGCCCACCTGTTTTTTTAGAATAAGAGTATCCCATTAACGCGTGGATGGTGTACTATTTCATAGAGTTTACTGGTTAAGGATGTGTACGGAGGTGCAGCACCACCCACATCCTTTTCCGGGAGTCAATTGATCTTGTGAATGTTGCCATTGATCATCAAATTTGAGGGAGATGTAACTTTTTTCCAAATGCCATGTTTAGTGATAGTGCATAGTAACAGGTTAAATTAATAGCCAGCCCCACTGCTTATTTGTCGACTTCTGTCCTCCCTGCCTTCCTCCCTGTGTGCTTACTGTATGGACATATGATATCTGGTACTTCTGGCTATGGGGGAAGGCTTCTCTTCCTCCCACAATTCTTCTCTGTGTGCCTAAATGACTAATAGCTGCCGTGTGGAGGCAAAAGGGAGAGTCCCTAGCCCTGTAAGATCTGACCAGACTGATAAACTTACACAGGGTTTTTTTGCATTGCTCCAGTTGTCTGAGGGATCAGAGTAAGATTTGGAAAAGTAGCTGCGGTGGAAGAGGTGCAGATTATTGCAAAGCATAGGTTCGTTGTAATTCTCCATGTACAAAATATTTGTTAATACTGGCTATGGATTTGGATGATCATCAACTGATAAGACATCCAATCTGTATAAATAGGCCTTATGTCTTCTGCCATCTGAAATCAGCAGGAAAGGTGGTTTAAACTCGCTTACTTTTGTATGATCGCCATTGTTTTCTTTGAGGACAAAGCCAAAATGTTTTCTTTTTATAAACCCATGCCAGGTGTGTGTGGTGTTGTTGAAGACTTCCCCTCTCCCTTCCTGTTCCAGTGACAACTCACAATTGTGGATTATACCTCTTTTTCAGTTTCAATGACCATAGTCCCTAAGGAAAACAGAGGGTGTAATACATAAACTTCAACCTGCTCCTGTCTCCATTGGGTATGTGCAGAAATTGATGGACCACTTGACTGGGTGTGTTTATACCCAAAGCTGTTTTTAGGGACATCCTGTAACTGTTAGGCCTGGTTTACACTGAAGCGTTTTTGAGCAGTAGGAAAAGCGCTTTTAAACACCCGGCACAAGAAATCCCATGATATTCAATGGCTCCTGTTTACACCTGAGCAGCAAAGCGCCAGTAGGAAAACGCTAAAAGCAGAAAAAAAGTACATTAGCTTCTTTTGGCAGTTTCAAGCTTGGTTTTCCCACATAGACTTATATCGAAATGCAAGAAAACGCGCTGCAGAAGTATGTTGAACATTTGCGTACACGCGTTTGTCCATTGACAGCAATGTTTCTTAAGCTGCCAGTCAAAACGCGCGTCTTCATGTGCGGACAAATTTGCCAAACGTACAAATAACCACACGCTGAACCTGTGCGTACAAATGCTCAAAAACACTGCTGCCAAGGTGTGCACCAGGCCTGAAATCATACCTTCAACAGCCCTCTGAAGTTTATGGAGAACACCTTCTAGTTGAGAAGTGGAACTTGTCCACTGTCTGTGATGTCCTCCACAGATTAATAAAAGCTTGCCCAGGGAGGAACCAACATTCCCTGTTGACAGATGATCCTGTGTGGTTTGGCAAATTGCTCAGCAGCTGAGTGCTCTGCTTTGTTTCCTATTTAGCCTTATTCAGTCTTTCATAAAAGTACACTGGGTGTCATGCAGTATATTGAATTGTATTTGCATACATAACTTTACAGCCTGTTTACATAGCACTGAACTAAGACAAGATTTTTCTGTACACAGTATTTTATTGGGTAGGTTACTGTTGTTTGTGTCGATAATAGGTTATTCTCCAACCTCAGCTGATATAATTATCCCTCTGCCTGTGGTTTTCTTGTAACCTGTGCTGACTGTTCAGTAGGATGTCATTGATAAACCTGCTTTTATCTTACAGTATCAACAAAGGTTGGTAATAGCTTCCTGCTTGATTTGCTCACCCTGAATTGTTGTTCTGGCCTGGTTTTGGGAAGATGTAACAAATGTTCAAAGACTGTTCAAGAAACACAAGTGGTGATGTAGCATTCCGAGTACAAAAACTATTACTCTTTACATAGTTACATAGTATTTGAGGTTGAATAAAGACATAAGTCCTTCAAGTCCAACCTATTGTGTGTATGCATTTATGAGCTGATGTGTGCGTGTATATGAGTCCATGTGTGATTTTTCTCTTAGCTATACCTGTACCCCTGAATGTTCTGGTCTCCCAGGAACTCGTCCAGGAGTCTCTTGAATGATTCCACACTCTTAGCTGAAATCACTTCCTGTGGCAGCGAGTTCCAGACCTTAACCGCTCTAACTGTGAAGAACCCCTTGCGCCCTGTGTGGTGACATTTTTTTTCCACCAATTTTAGGTTGTGCCCTCTGGTCTTTGTTACAGAGCTGACCGTAAAAAGTTTGTTACTGAGGTTGCTGTCACCCTTGAATAGTTTATACATAAAAATCATGCCCCCCCCCCCTTAATCTCCTAACCTCCAACGAGAACATATTTAATTTTAACAACTTTGTTTCATAGTTCAGATCCTCGAACCCCTTAATGAGTTTGGTTGCCCTCTTCTGGACTTTTTCCAGCTCAAGGACATCCTTTCTGAGTATTGGTGACCAAAACTGGACCGCATACTCCAGATGTGGCCGAACCAGTGATCTATAAAGAGGCAAAATTATAGACTTGTCCCTGCAATACATTCCCTTCTCAGGGGTGTGGGAATTTTAGAAAAAACTACTTGTCCAAGGACTAAAGCGGGGGCCGAATCTACTTTTCCCTCATGACAATCTACTTGTCCTGATACAAAAATGCCCTCCGCTCCATCCCCAGTTCTCAGCGCTCCGTCCCTGCCCCACCGCTCTCGGCGCTCCACGCCCTCCGCTCTGTCCCCAGTTCTCAGCGCTCCGTCCCCGCTCCATCCACACCCCCTGCTCTCGGCGCTCCACACTCCCCGCTCTCGGCGCTCATTTAAGAAAAAAAACCCAGCCCTGCTACTTGTCCATAGCAGGGCTAAAATAGTGACAAAACAACTTGCCCGGCGCCCGGAACTACATGTCCCGGGCGATACAAATTCCACAACCCTGCTTCTTAATGCAAGACAGGACTCTGCTAGCTTTTGTTTACAGCAGCCTGGCACTGCGAGCTGTTCTTCATTCTGCGGTCTATAATGACCCCCAAATCCTTCTCTGTTTCCGACTTCCCTAGTTGCATACCCATGTGTGTATAGTCCATTTGCCTATTTTTCCATACACAATGGAAGATATCAGTCAGAATGATTTACCAGCTTGTTGAACTATAACTACATGCAAGCAGTGGTTTTCAGGGCATTTTATCAGTACAAATTATCACTTGGCACACAGCAGTTGAAGGACCTGTTCACATCTGGCTTTAGCATGGTTGCATTGTTGGCTGGATAGCAGCTTTAAAGAATTTGCCTAGAATTGCTCTGTAATGGCCTGTGTTGACAGGCTTTTGTTCATTTCCAGCAAAATCTGCATAAAGCATGTCAAATGCACCTGTCAGTAAACTCCTAATGATCTCAGAAGTGTCCTCATTTACTGCAAGTACAGGGTGTGTTTGCAAATAACAGATCCTCAACAGTATCTAATAAGAAGGTTTGCTGGCATGTCGTTACCTACCAGTTTATAAGACTTGGGAAATTTAAGGATAATCCTACTTTAATAAAATGTCATAACTCCTAATTTGGCAATGCCAAAGTTGATTTCAAGTCCCCATTTGTGGCCCTGAACCACAACTCTGCTCTTATTTTATTTCACCAACTGTTTCAAAACCTCCACTTTTGTCTTGGGATAGGTCCACTCTTTCACGGCTCTTCAGAGACTGGACTTGCAAAAAAAGAAAAATCAGAGGAGAGTTGTGTTTCAGTGAACACTGAAAACACTTGATTTTCAATTAATGATTAGATATATATATTTTTTGTGAACAGAATTTTCTTATTGATCTTGCTTCCTAAATAACTAGTTTCTAGGAAACTTTCTATGTTGTGGTTTCATAGGAGAGGTGTGTGTTATATATATTTATTTATTTCTGTAGTCACTATCTTTACACCCTATTGACCTGTCCTGCAAGTGATCTAACACTCTATTATTAAGGTTAAAAACAACCCCTTTAAACAATGGCTGTTTTCTTGGTTTGGGTGCCCTGTGTAAATGCATTTATAGCCAAAACCTTTTGAGTTCTGTTTTAATAATCACTTTATGAACTATGTGGTAATTAAGCATAGTACTCTAAGGACAAAAATGGAATCTCTTCTGATATGTAAATAGTGTGGTTGCAGATCTCTCCCTCTCCTGTTCAGCTGGAGAGCACCTGCAAACTGTCAGATGGGCAAAACTTTTATTTATTTTTTTTCCCCTCTGAGATTCCTGAACGGAATGTTCCCCTGCTTGGCGTGCTGGGTGCTGACCACATTCTTGGGCAAATGGTGAGCTGCACTGTGTTGCTCGTTGGACAGAGAACAAGTGTCTAATGTCAGTGTGTTTCTCTAGCTGTTTATTGTACAGTTGTTTTTATTTACATAAATACTTTCTTTTTCTACAAATTATTGGTATACTTTGTTTTCTGTTCTTTTTTTCTGTATTCATTTTCTACTTCAGAAGTTTGGCATATACAGACAAAAGCAATAACATTTCTTTTTCCATTTTATTCATGTGTTCCATAGGTTAAAAGATGGAGCTCAGAGTGGGAAATAAGTACAGGTTGGGCAGAAAGATTGGAAGCGGCTCCTTTGGAGACATCTATTTAGGTAAGCTGGAATTTTCTTTAAGATTATAACACTACATGAATGTGAAAGGACTTTGATACGTCTGACCGAAAATGTTCCCATTGTCTATTGACTTCTGTTAACTCCTGAGCACCATCACACAGAATCTGCCTACAAGTAAAAAATGCACACCAGTCTGTTCTGTGTAGTAAACACAAGTTTCTGCTGTTTTTGATGCTGTTGAGATTTCACCCCTCTATTCTGGGGCTCTCTCCTTGAGGATTTTATTAACCCTTGCAGTAGGGCTACCCCCGCACTACAAGAGTTAACTGCTCTGTTTTTGTCTAGGTAAAAAAAAGTTATACTCGCCTGATCCTCCGAGCCAGCTTGCTCTTAGACTGGTCCCTTTCTCCTTGCTCCCCCTTCACTGCAGCGGTCTAAAGTCATCACGTTCTGTACGCTGTGTATAGGACGCCAAGGGCCATACCATCGCTGCAGCATAGGATGGGAGGCTGCAGGAAGCGCAGTGACAGGTCGGGTGAATAACTTTTTTTTTTTTTTTTTTTTTTATATAACCTAGGCATAAATGAGCAGTTAATCCTTAGTGTGCCCCACTGCAAAGGTTAATAAACATGTGTCACTTAAGTTCTGCTTTAAGTAGTTGTGGTTAATATGCACATTTATTGTTAGGTGATGGGGTTACAATAACATTCTATAAAAATAAGGACCTGTACCTGTGGTTATAGCAGTTACTCAGGTCTGTGGACTCTATCCCCTGGTTCCATCATGCATACTTGGACCTATACCCCAAAATGGCTGGGGATTTCACTTCCCTCCAAGGGGCCAATTGTGAGCAATTGCTTTCAAGCAAATCATTTTAAATGATTCATTCTGAATAAGTTGGTTGTGTATGGCCAGCATAAGGTTGCCTCAGATGAGCAGATCTCTCAAGATGGACAATAATAGCTGTGCCAGTCATGGTCAGCTTAGTCTGGCTGTAGATTTATAGATTTGAGACTCAAATGTAGTGAAATGTTGAAAAAACTTTGTAGTATATTGCAGCTTACTAGTCCTTAAATGTGGTGGCTGCATTATTTTTCTGGCTTTTATTGCTTCTTTATTGTCCCGTGGTGGTCCCGCCAGTTTTCCTCAGGTAAAAATGCCCACATACTGTATTTGTATCTAAGGAGGACCTGCATTGTCATCCTAGGACAGGAAGTGTTTTAGGACTACAGAGCACCTTCCCTTATCTTAACACCATAGGGAGGAGGTGTTCTGTAGCACACAGGGAACTGTGAACAATGAAAACTGATATGTCAGCAGATAGAACAGGAAGTTATTAGCTCACAAGCTTTCATGCAGAATCAGCACTAACTGAATGCAGATAGGTAGATATAGCTAGTGTGTGTATATAATATAATTTATATATTTAACAGACCAAAACATAATGGGAAATAAGGAGCTTATTGCAGTTTACACTTTATATCAGCCTTCATATTAAGTAAATGGAAGACCTGTTTCTTATTATAGGTTGTGTTTTTTGCGTGATCTGTAGGAAAGAATTTGGATCTAAAATAAAGCTGACAGGGTAGTGAAGTGTGAGGGATTTTTCATGTAATGGGTATTTGAAAGAGAATGTTCAGACTGTTGGAAGTGGTGTCTGTGTAGATTTGTAACATAGTGACCCATATTCTATGCACGGATGTTTTTCTGGCTCAGACCTACAGGGTCAGTGTTTCTATTTCTGGGTGTTCTTGGGTATAACATCTGACTGCCTTCCATTCCTGGGTCCCACAGGTCTCCTGTGTCTGGAGGCTCTGCCCCTATGCTGCCCCCTCCTCAGGAGAAAGAGGATATTTATGGTGGCTCTGGGAGTTCCATGGGATTATGCTCTGTGCAGACATTGGACTTAAGTATTGACTGTTGGACAGGGACAAGAAATGTAAAGACGGCTCAGACCTGACATAATCAGGTGCTTAGCTCATCCAGTCCTACATAAGTGTGTATCCTGAAAAGCTCAGTACAAATGGTTCATTACTTAGAAACACAATTGAACTGAAGATGTGAACTCTGTCACCCACCCAGTCTACCTTTTATCTTACAGTCTGACTGTAAATCGCTTATTAATAGTCGTGTTAAGCTGTTAAATATTTGTCTCCCCTGCTTTGTGTGGTTGCATTTTGTTAGAACCGAAACATATGGGAAAGTTATTGGTTGTATATGTGATACCTGTTAAGTGCGTATGCTGAGGAACAAAAAATGGTAATTGTGTTTTAGAAGCAAGCAGGATGGATGTATTTTTTTATTTTCCCCCCCACACATAGGAAACCTTCTGTCAAATTACAGATGGGTTCCACAAAGCAATGTTATCAGTCTATCGAATATGGTGTAGGTTTTCCGACTGTCCTCCCCCCCCTTTATTCCTGTTTGGGGATAGTCTTTCATTGCAAAGGTGGAGCTGGAGTAGTATTCACCCGTTTTAGTCTGTCTTGTGTGACTGATGTGTCCATTTGGATAGGAAGCTCCATTGCAATGTCCATTTACAATTATGCCTAAGGGTAGAGTGGGGCCGTGCAGATCCGTGCGGCGTGCATGCCCGTATCGGGCCGTTCCCTGGAAGGACAGGTGCTGCGTGTGGTTGTACACAGCAGCCTGTTCTTCCCTGTGGGAGGACGCGGCCGTACGCTCACCTGGGCTGCACATCCGCGTGGGTGTCCGTGCTCGGATGAGCACGGACACCTGCCTGGATGTGCAGCTCGGGTGAGCAAAAACAGGCTGCTGCTGCTGCTACTATCACACGCAGCACCTGTCCTTCCCGTGAGCGGCCCGATGCGGCCGTGCACGCCGCAAGGATCTGTACAGCCCCACTCTACCCTGTGTGGATGAGGCCAAATAGAAAATCATCATTACATGTTCTAACCAATGTTTAGATCAGAAGAAAACCTTATACTAAATGCGCCAAAAGTTCTGAGAAGTTATGATCAACCAGTATTGGGGGGGGGAGAGATAATGATTAACCAATATGTAGTTTATGATTGCTATTGCATTTAGGATTAGTGCAGAAACATGCACATTCAGGTAATTAGAGTGGTATAGGGCTGCCACTTCTGGCCCTTCTTGTAATGCTAGTTGCTTGGCTGTTAAGCATATCAAGAAAGTCAGAACTATGTGCACTTGTCCTGGGTCAGTAGCCCGAACGATTGAATCAAGAGGATCTTCAGGTCCTCAAGGTAGCTAGCAATGCTGCAATGGCAGTTTCTATTATGACCATTTTCCATTCAAAGTAGAGCTGCAACAACAATTCAATTTAGTCGATTAAAATCGACGATCGAAAACGTTACCAACGTTTTCAATCGTCGATTATTCGGCTATCTATTACATAGTTAGCTGCAGCCCTAATTCAAAGATACACTGTCACTACTCCCATTAATGCAGGCACATTTCATCCTGTAAAAACAGTGGTAAAGCACATCATTTTTGCTCCCTTTCTTGAATCAACAAGTTAGTCCATTTTAAAGCAATGTTCTCCAATGCTTTGTAAAACCTTCGACCCTTCAGCGTGTGTCGGAGGCTTATTCAGCCTACAGCTGCTCCCCATTAGTCCACCACTGCTGCAGTGATCTGTAGCCTCGTGATCTGGAATGACTGCGCACAGCCTGTCTAGGGAAGTGTTTGCATTTTGCAATCTCTGTACATTGTACCCATGCTGAGCCCCAGGATTACATGCATCTGCTGCTTGCACAGCTCATGCATGTGTCTGAAGACAGACTGAGCTGTCTTTCCAGATCAAGACAAAGCTTTTCTGCAGGAGTGCCGAGTGTGGGCAGCAGCAGAAGTGTCGGAGGTTCCACAAAATGGGGCGCACTTACTGGTTCAAGAAAGGAAGCAAGAGTGCTTCATTACTTTTTTTAGCGGATGTAATGTGCCTAAATCTTTGGAAAGAGTGACAGGATCTCTTAAAGAAACGGTCCCTGTAAGATCTTACAGAGGTCAGATCATCTGGCTACTGCTGTATATCTATAGGCATCCTGTGTAGACCGTTCTGGTATAGTTGACCATCCTCAAGGGCCAGAGAGGAACTCTAAATTTTTTACATTATCCTGTAGAGTACTATAAGAGTACTTCCTATACGATTTAAAGCAACATTAAAACTTTTGTGTTTTTTTAACTTTTGTTGTTTATGGGGGCCAGACTTACTATTAAAAATTTGTATTCCTTATCTTTTTAATTTTTTCGTTCTCCAGTGGTATTTAGACTGCTCGCCCCCGCCCCCCTTTATCCCTGTACGGGTGCCTCCATCAGCTAGCAGACTGCTGTGGAGGCACCTAGCTGTGTGTGTCCACTGATACACACAGTGTGCGGCCAGCCACACCCCAACCCTTGCAGTCACAGCTTGACTGAAGGCAGAAGGAATCTATGGCTCCTCTGACCTCAGTACCCTATTCCACAAAAAGGACGTTTGTGGAACATTGAGTAGGAGGAGAGGAGCGGCTGCAGGGGAGGGGGAGTTTGCTATTTGCTAAAGTCTGGATGTTTTTTGCTTTATTGCACAGAGTGCATTAAGGCAAACACCCGGCCTTTTAGTACTACTTTTAAGTTGGCTAAATTAATGTCCCCTACCATTTATTTACAACACAGTGTGCTCTAGTGTCTGTTTGGGATTTATATGCAGTGCAAGCATTCTTAGGCAGGTGCAGATTGCATCCAGAAGTTTTGCAGAGGCCTTTAAAAATACCCAGCACAACAGTGAAAAGAAGCCGTGTACTATAGTTTACCATTTGACCTTGGTTTTTCGCTATTATACAGAAATTATGTTGTCATTGGTTACTGCACTTGCACTACTTGTAGGGCTGCAACAACTAATCGACATAATCGATTATCATCGATTATTGAAAAAGTTGTCAACTTTTTCAATCATCGATTAGTTGGCCCTGTTCACGGCTCCACAGAAGCTGCGCGCCACACCTCCTCCCCACCTCATGCTCGCCTCCCGCCCACATCCACGATCGGCGCAGGGAGAAGTGAGGAGCAGGTGTGGGGGGATGACAGCCACCGATAGACAGGCCTGATCTCAGAAGCAAGTTGCTGAAAGACTGCTCAGGTAAGCCTGCACTTTCCCCCCACATGGTGCTCTATAATGTATTGCTGGGATTTGTATTCCTCTATAGCTGATGGTACATTGGGCTGTATATTATACCATCAGCTATAGAGGACTACAAATCCCAGTAATACATTATACACTGTATGTATAATGTATTGCTGGTAATGTTGTATTCCTATATAGCTGGTGGTATTCTGCATTGCGCTGTGTAGAGGACTACAAATCCCAGCAATAATACATTATACAGCGCAATGCGGAATACCACCAGCTATAGAGTACAACAAATCTTAGCAATAATACATTATACAGTGGTGCAATGCCAAATACCACTAGCTATAGAGGACTACAAAACCTAGCAATAGTACATTATACAGCGCAATGCAGAATACTGCCAGCTATAATGTACTATTGCTGGGATTTGTTGTAGTCCTCTATAGCGCAGAGAGCCGTGACAGGATCGAGAGGTGAGCGAACGCCGGTATGTGTTCGCTCACCTCCCGATCTACTGAGCCGACCTGTGATAGTCTCATTGTCACAGGTCGGCTAGAACTATGAGGTGAGTGAAAATCACTCACCTCATAGTTCTCCTTTAAAAACAAGGGTATAAACTTACCTGTGTCTTCCCTGCAAGCTCTCGTCCGAAAATCTGAAAAATCTCGAGTGGCCGCAAATGATCTTAGGGCGGGCACATGCGCAGTTCAGATTTTCGGCCGTGAGACAAGGAGAGACACAAGGTAAGTATATGGACAGCGTGCACCCGCATGCAGACAGCGTGGGGCAGGAAGTGCCAGCAAGCACAGGAGTCAGCGATGGATCGGAGACCCGCAGCAGCGCTGGAGAGCCTTTAATGTCACTTTAAGGCAGAAAATGAAAGGAGCCGAGTGGAAAATACATACACTTGCTGGTGAACTGGCCGAAATGCACTCTGTGTTTGGCTCCCTTTCCACTTTTTCAGTCAAATTTGAGAAAACCCCCACTATGTTATGTAGAGGTGCACCGAAATGGAAATTTCAAACGAAACCGAAATTTAAAAAGTCAGGCCGAAACCGAAAATATTTTTAATTTTTTTTTCTTTCATTTTTTATTAAATATCTTTATTTTTTACTTTACTTTTAGGGGCTTCGGGGAAATATAAGGGGTCTAAAGAGACCCCTGATATTTCACCTTTTTAATATAGAAAAAAAGATTGAGGACAGAGTCCTCAATCTCTTTTTCTGCTGCCCCTGTTATCAATGAACAGGAATCCTCTTTACTGAGTGTTCCTGTTCATTCATAACATAGTGTGTTTACTATAACCACAATCATGAATGAACAGGAGGTGATGTAGATCCCATTCATAATTGAGGCTGTAGTAACCATACTATGTCCTCAATTATGTACAAACACTCAACGATTACTGATCGCTGAGTGTTTGTACCTCACTCTCCATCCTGCAATTGATAGAAATGCCCTCCGCACACCTTTCAGCAGTCCCGGCCAATAATCAAACAGATGGTGCTCGCAGTAACTTCACGGATGGCACCGTGCAAAACACATCTCTTGCCTTGAAGAAGGGACCCTGCGTGGCCCCGAAACGTCGGCTCATGTTGGATTTCTGTGACATCATTGTCCATTAAAAGGACTTATTCATTTTAATTCGTGGAGTGCTGGTGACCTATTTCTTCACTCTCCATCCTGACATCTGTCACAGGAGGCTGAGCATGCGGTGAGGAGAGCTCGGCCTCCCGTGACCGCCTCCCCGCCCACACCGCTTTGTGACAGGGCTGAGCGGTGTGGGAGGAGAGACGCCGGCCGCTCACAATGCTCTTCTCCCGCATCGCTCGGCCATCTGTCACTTTCTCCGCGCCGCTGTATCGGCAGAAAAATGGCACTTTTGGCATTTAGCCAAGTGTCATTTTCGGCTGATATATCAGTGCATCCCTAATGTTATGTGTTCCTATTCACACAACATACCGAAAAATGTTTTAAAAAATATTTCTTAAATGTTTGCAGCAGGCAACATGGCTGATTCCCGTTTTTTCTGAGCACCTTCAGTGATCTGTCTATATAGAAAGACATAGGATTGAAATTCGAGGATTGTTTCTCTCATTAACATTTGAATGCAGAAGCCAGAGCTGTAATCTTTAAGCCCCTTATCCCTCACAACACCACCTAACATTATAGAGAAGGAAAAACAAGTAGAAATGTTTTAACTCTTAAGAAGTCAAGAAACCCTAACCCAAGTAAAAGCAATTTAAACCGCAAGAATTTGATTAATTTTTTAGCTTATGGGAGGGAACATGTAACAAATATACCGTAAAATAGGTGTTATCCCAATTTGGCTGTGGAAGTGGAAATACACTTTAAGGTAACCATGCATGCCATTACTTGTAAAAGATCTGCCTGTGTATGGGCTAACACAATGGAGCTTTAGGGGTATGTCACATGAGCAGGTTTGTAGCAGCTACTCTTTGTTCTTGTTGCTAAGAATAAGTTGCAGTCAGTGAAAGGTCAAACTTAATCCAGTCATTTTTAGTTCAGCCTAGGTTCACACTTGAGCTTAAGAGAACTATGGGATAACCATTTGATCCCATAGTTCTCAAGGCTTGTTCATACCAAATGCGGACCAGATCTGCATGAGTTTTTGCACATGCAGTGCAGTGTGTTTTGCAGTGTTTTTGACGCGTTTCGGGCTGTTGTGTGAAAATAAATAAATGTTTTAGCCTAAAATGGACTTTCTGTGCATTCCAGGGGGTTTGCATGCATTTTTGGTGTTTGCATGCAATTTGTTGCATTCCGGAGCAGAAAAAAATAAAGCATGCTGCAGTTTTCCCACATGCCTTGTAACTAAACGCTCTGGTGTGAACTAGAGCCCAAAATACCATTGGACTACATTGGATGCAGTTTTGATGCGTTCTGTAACTGCTGTACTCTGCATCTGCTCCGCATTTGGTGTGACCTAGCCCTTAGGGTCACCGGAGGACATATACCAACCTCCTCCAGTGACCCAAAACTCTGTATATAAAAAGCTATAGCTTGCTATACACTGAGAGGGCCACATCCAATACTGTTAAGAATGATCCACCCAGCTGACTGACAGCAGGCTCTGCCTATCTAGAGGCAGCTGTTACCGCCACCACCCCTGTCCATTTCTCCAGTCAGAGCTGGATGATCGGAGAGGGGGGCAATCCCTGCGGGGAGTGGTGGCTGACAGTCACAGCTCTCTGCAGGGAGATGATGGGGAAAGTGAGCGAGCGACGGTATGTGTTCACTCTCTTTCTGATCAATAGAGCCGAGGTGTGACCGTTTCATTGTCACACCTCGGCTCCAACTATGAGGATATAAATGTAAATCAGTCACTTCCGTAGTTCTCCTTTTTAAGTGTGTTCAAGGCCTTTTGGAGTGTTTTTAATGCACATTTGTGTTTTTTTTATGTACAGTTTTGAAGCAGTTTTCACATGATATTTAGTGATTTTGTGTAGCCAATGGAAAGCAGTTGTGACCTCCATTATTCTTCATCTTCTTGCTATTTGCTTCCTGATGTTTTCTGTGTGGTGCTGTGTTCTGTTCTTTTGAGTCATACCTGCTTTATCTTTCATGTCGGCAGCTGCAGGTTATATGAGGTCATATAGAATGGTTCTTGACCTCACCAGTCTTATAAACTGTTCACCATCCAGGAAGAAAAGTCCTGCTTCCTCCATTTTGTTACAAGCTCTGATGTGAACCAGGGCTCAGTCTTTGAACTTTTAATTTTTTGCAGGCTTTGGAGCTAGCTACAGAATCGCAAGCTTCAGTAGCTGCTTATGTTATCCAGTGATGATTTATAGCGCACTACTGATTCCTATATAGATATATTGTAGCCAGCTTGTAGCTATTTACAAATCCCACGCAGTTGTAGCTGCTACAATTCTGTGCTACAATGTTGCTTTCGGTAGCGTATGGGAGAATTATGTCTTATCTATCCAGCTCTATTGTATGTTTCTGGTTTCACTTGTATGTTCTGACTGTGGAGGAGGAAGGATATCCCTAGTATTCCCCAGAGCTTTTGATCAGAGGCACAGCTTAGCTGCTGATTTGCCCAGGGTGGTTTGTGCGCCGCAGCTAAAGGAAAACAGGATGTTTAATACCATTCGCAGTGACAAGCTAGAGAATACAGCTGCTGTGTAAGGGGTGCTTGCTAGGGGCTCCCCAGCTGCTCATATCCCACGAATAACTCATGGAGGAGCTTGCATGCCTTTCATAATGGGTTAACTTACTGCAGAGCTCATGGTGTGGAGCAGAGGAACATGGGAACATGACTGGGTCTGTGTTTTCCTAATGTGTTTGGTGGCGTAATGCTCCATAAGGAAGGGGAGAGAGCTAAAATGAATTTTCCCCAACCCCCATCTTTTCTTCTGCAGACTCCTGCTGTGTCTAACCCCATCTGCCGGACAGCCTGAGAGCTCCTGCGTTCTCTGATCAAACATGCAAAGCAGTTTCACTGGAAGCTGGAGCACAGCATAGTTCTTGTGATGATTATAATGAATTTGTTGGGTAGTATATCCTGCCTGCTATGTATAAATGATGCACAATAAGAATGTAGTTCTCTTCCTCTTCACCTTTTTATGTCCGTTTCACATAACGAGATCTGTTTTCTTTTTTTCCTCCTGTTTTTCACCTGGTAGTCTGGCCAGTAACACACTTCCTGTTGTCTTAAGGTGCTCATACACTGGTCGAATTTCGGCAGTAATGTAAAGGCCGAAATTTGCACAGTGTGTGGGGCTGTCGGCTCCCTTTTCAGCCGGCATGCCTTGATCAGCTGATCGAGGGAGCCTACTGGAAAATGTTTAGATCTATCAGGGCCGGCCGCCAATGAGCTGCCCGCTCTGATCGGATATTCTGACGGGCTGGCAGCACTTGTCAGAATGCAATCTAAACAGCAGGATTCCTGGATCGACACGCTGTTTCTGTTGGAGGAATTGGGTCAATTCGGTTTCGTTCAGCTCGCGGGTTGAACGGAAAAAATTGATGAGTATATGGCCTGCCTTAGGGTGGCTACATTGAGGCTCCATTCACATATAGCGTTTGCGTCCTGCGCAGTGTTCCGTGCAGAAGACCACGCGGCAACGCAAATGCTAAAATCTTGGACAGAACCATTTTCAACCTGTGTAGATATAGATAGTGACTTTTTCCTTTTTTTTTTTTTACACAGTTACAGAAGGTTCCCCCCTCTCAAGATAAAGGTTTTACCAAGTCAATAATAGCTGTCCGTTGTGTGCTCCCCTGTTAGTGTTGAATGGTTTGCTTCAACCCTCTGACACTTTTTGCTGGACAGTTTGGTCTGTTAGGGCCCATACGCACTATATGCGTTCAAGGCCGAAAAGGAGGTTGGAAATAACGCATTTACTGGCGGGATTGATAGGTAATTTTTGTTACTGGGGGACTCGGAAAAAGACTGCGGTGGTAATTTTATCTATTATGGGTATTAATATAGTGCTGACCATTTCCACAGCGCTTTATGTATTGTACATTCACATCAGTACCTGCCCCCCATCTTGGGGGGAGAGATGTGCGGACTGGCGGAAGCGATATAAACGGAGGCGCTATGTGGTTTCCAGTACAGCTGCAACAACGAATCAATGTAGTCGATTAAAATCGATGATGGAAAACGCTGTCAATGTTTTCCATCATTCGATTAGTTACCCTGCTCGCGGCTCCACACACGACCCTCCCTGCACGCCATCTATAAAGTATTGCCAGGATGTGTTGTATTCCTCTATAGCTGGTGGTATATTCTGCATTGTGCTGTATAATCATTATACAGCGCAATGCAGAATATATACCACCTATAGAGGAATACAACACATACTGGCAATAATACATTATAGTATAATGCATTTGCTGGGATGTGTTGTATTCCTCTATAGCTGGTGGTATTCTGCATGCATTGCGCTGCTGTATAATGTATTATTGCTGGCTGGGATTTGTTGTATTCCGCTATAGATGGTGCTATTCTGCATTGCTCTGCATAATTATACAGCGCAATAATTTACCACCAGCTATAGAAGAATACAACAAATCCCTATCCCTACAAATGGTATTCTGTATTGTGCTGTATAATGTATTATTGCTGGGATTTGTAGTCCTCTATAGCCGGTGCTATTCATTGCTGTATAATTTTACACTTTCCAGTTCACTGTATTGCACACCACACCCTTTTTTTTTCTTCCTCCGCTCCAAGCTTGCTCCTGTGATGGACTACAATCTCAATACGAACTAGTAGTCCTTCACTGGAGCCATTTTTTAAAACCGATTTTAATGGAACGTAATAATCGGCTAACTAATCGATTTTGAAAATAATCGTTAGCTGCAGCCCTAGTTTCCAGGAAGGCTGACGTGAGGTCTTCAGTAAGCGTGGAACCTAAGGCAGCTGCTTTGTTTGCATAATTAAAGCGTTGGTATTGTGTTTTGATATCGGAGCATTAGTAAGAGTACTCATGCAAATGCTCAGTTTCGGCACTGATACTGTTATCGGTGCATCACTATTACACAGTCATAGAGTATACCTTCCAACAACTGTGTGAAATGCACAGTGGTGGAGGGATAAGTAAAAAAACAAACCAAAGATAAGTAGTCATCTTTAAACTTGAACAAGCTTGCAGGCACAACGCAGAAGCAGAGTTTATTTTATGATTTAAGTGTCCTCACTTAACACTCCCTGCATTGGGAATAGCGCAAAGTCTGGGCAGGTGGGCATGTCAGCCTGTAACTTCGCAGGTTGATTGCGAAACTACAGGCATGCCATGCTTTGCCATGGCATCCTGTAAATCCCAGAGATTAAGCAGGGATGCAGCCTGACCACCATAGCATGATTCTGTGTTTAGCATGAACAGACTGGCACTTTGATCAAAATGTATTTTGTGAGCACAATGCTCACCAACAAATTTTATGTATTGGTCCATAAGGATTACACTATTTTTAACACAAATATTAGGGATATTTAAGTCTGAATAACCCCCTCACTGGACCACCAGTAGATGTATTTACTTAAATATTTATTTATTTCCCGTGTAGAAGGGTCTGTTGTCAAATGAGGGTCAAGTTAGCAAAATAGAGGAGGAAATAGATGATTGGTAAATCAAGAAGTACAATATGTAATTGTGCTATAAGATTAAATGCATATAGGTCTTGCTAGTATAATGGTTCCAGATTTTTGGTGATCTTGTTTTGTGATATTACCTTTATGTGTGATTGATATTGTTTTAAGTGTTTAATGGATATATGCAGTGGCGTAACCAGAGTTCTGGGCGCCCGGGGCAGAAATTCCCCCCCCCCCATTATATAAACAACCACTGGAACTGTACCCTGCACCTCCCCCCCACACACACATGTTTTTATTTTAATTTTTCAAATTTTAATATTTTATTTTTTTAGAAACTTTTTCATTTTTTAAAATTAATTTTTATTTATTAATTAATTTTTTATTAAATATTTTTATTTTTTACTTTACTTTTAGGGGCTTCGGGGAAATATTGGGGGTCTAAACAGACCCCTGATATTTCCCTTTAAAAATAGAAAAAGAGATTGAGGACACAGAGTCCTCAATCTCTTTTTCTGTGTCCCCTGTTATCAATGAACAGGAATCCTTTATGAGTGTTCCTGTTCATTGATAACATGGTATGTTTACTATAACTACAATTATGAATGAACAGGAGGGGATATAGATCACTCCCATTCATTCATAATTGAGGATATAGTATACATACCAGGTCCTCAATTATGTACAAACACTCAGCGATCACTGATCGCTGAGTGCTTGTACCCGTTCTCCTCTCTGACACACACTGTCACAGGAGGCTGCAAGAGGAGAGCCCAGCCTCCTGTGACAGCGCTGGCTGTCTCCGCCCCACACCGCTCTGCTGCACTGTGATAGGCGGCCGAGCGGTGTGGGAGGAAAGACACCGGCCGCTCACAGCGCTCGTCCCGCAGCGCTCGGCCGGCTGTCATTTTCTCTCTGATTCCTTTCATCCCTGCTGGGCACTGCTCTGTGTCCCAGCGGGGATGAAAGGAATCACGGCCGCGCCGGCAAAACGGCAGGAAAATTTCACTTTCGGCATTTAGCCGAAAGTGCCATTTTCGGCCGGCGCCCCCCCCCTTCACTTTTCACCCGGGGCCCGCGCCCCTGCTGCACCCCCGGTTGTTACGCCACTGGATATATGTATTTGAAACTTAAACAGAACTATGGGGTTCTATCTTTTCTTTATTAAGGCATTCCTTAGGCTAAATAAGTAAATTATGTAATTTACTCTAATTAGCCAAAATGCACAGTAAGGCTGTAAACCCTTATTTAAGGTGGTGGGCGGGGCTAAGCGATGTGAATTGAGGATGTCAGCATCACTCTGGGCAGGGAGAGAGAGAGGGGAAGGAGCATTCTCTCTCTCCATCATTTACCACATATGGGCAAGTCCATATATGATGAATGATGTCACTGGGGATCCCTGCTGATCGGATGCTTGCTAGTCTGCAGGGATACCCAGTGACATCATTCACCATATATGGACTTGCCCATTTCTGGTAAATGATGGAGAGAGGGATGGCTCTTTATCCTCTCTCCCCCTGTGTTATGCTGACATCCTAATTACTGGGGATCGCTGATGAGAGAGAGGGGAAAGAGCACTGAATGTGCAGGGAGGCTGAGTCCGTCTCTTGCTGCTGCCTTCTCACTTCAGACTCCGCCTCCCGCTCACAAATGCCAGCGTGCACGAGCTGACAAAACACAGCTGTGCACGATGAGAGGAAGCGCGGCCACAGCAATGAGATGATTTGAAAAAAAAGCCGTGGGCGGGCTGGATCAAATGTTAACGCCCCCTAAGAGGAAAGGAGCTTGGAGCAGGGTTGAAGACGGCCATTTACTACAGGTTTTGAGGGTTTTATCTGTGATGTGCTGCGACTTTAGAAAAAAGGAACGATGCTACTACAATCAAGGTAAGGGGTATCAGGGGTGTGGAATTCCTATCGCCCGACGCCCGGGACAGGCAGTTTCGGGCGCCGGGCAAGTAGTTTTTTAATACATTCAGCCCTGCTCCGGACAAGCAGAGCTGAATGTACAGTGGGAGCCGCCGCTCGTTTTCATACAAGTGATGTAATCAGATCACTTGTATGAAGCGAGAATCGGCGATCCCGTGGTTTTCGGGTGTCCCCCGATCCTCTGGTGGACCTGTCACCACGGCACGGGAGCTCACCATAGAGCCCGCAGAGCAGACGAAGAACTTCCTTTATTCGTCTGCTCTGTGCTATCACTGAGACCGTGGCGCAAAATATATATATTAAATTAAAATGTATTTTGTGTGCTTTGCATTTATTCTACAAATAAAAAGAAAGCAAAATATTTTCTGTGAGGAATGTAGTCCCTAACTTTTGAATTTTTGGTTAACGTACAATTTAACTAATGCAGCTGGCTTAGGTAAAGCCACCTTTTGATCTTTCTAGGTGGTAATCAAGTCTGGAACAGACCAACTGCTTTGGCTATCTGTGGTAATTAGGCCCTTTCTGTAGAAGGTAAATAGGTACTTTAAAGCTGATCCCTTGAAGTTCTTTTCATACAACATTTGTGTGCCTGGTTATTGAAATTGTAATTACAGCTACAGTGTGTCATTAGTGACACATAAGCCTGCCATGGAGATAAGATTAAACTCTGTTAAACAATTGAATGTTAAAAAAAACAAATAGTTATTCCTAGCTTGATATGTCTTCAGTGCCAGGAATCAGGCCCGGCGCAAGGCAAGTAAGGCGGGCGCCTTACGGCGCTGCAGGGTGAGGGCGGAAAAAACAGGGCATTTTGACAAGTACTCGTACTTGTAAAAAACATAGCGCAAACATCGGGGCACTTTGACAGGTACAATACTTGTCAAAATGCCCTGTTTTTACAGGGGGGGGGGGCGCAAAATTGCACCTTGCCCACCTTGACTACAATCCTAGCACCGGCCCTGCCAGGAATACATGCCAAAAGGTTAAAAATAAAGTTCTGTGAATTTAAATATCTTTAGGGAATACTGTATGAAAGGACCCCTAAAAATGAAGCCTAGCTGGTTATAAGAGGGCTGCTAATATTTACAAATCTAGTGAGAGAGGGTGTATAGGAGCAATGATATGCCGTTACATGTAGCATAGAATGAAATTACATATTTGACCAGTAAGGGGTACGCAAGGTATTTAATAATAGTTTCTAATTTGTGGTCGTAGGTTTCTGCACTCTGCGTGCTTTGCGCTGTAGCTGGTTGGGGGTTTGCGGTGCTGGTATTTGCTGTTACATACACTGTTGCACTGGATTTGCTGTGAATTTCAATAAAGTCTGAAGTATTGGAATTCTCTGGATAGTGCGGCCTGTTCGTATACTACTACATTCCAAGGTGGAGACGCTCCTATTAGACCAGCACCTGGGGAGTCCTGATGGTGGCTAAGGAATTAAAGCGGGTAGATTTCTTTTGGCTGAACATTAGGATGGCTGCACATCTGTGCATTGTGTGTTTTACTGGTCATAATGTTCAACGAACTGCATATGCTGCGCGCTGGGCATTGCCATACATTTTTAAAGAACTCCAGGCAGAAGAAAACTGCAAGGGTTGAGTGTTCGTTATGTCTAGGGTCTAAAATTTTAAAAATTCACCCGATGCCTGGACCCGTCTGGCTTCTAGACCATTCCCCACTGCTTCTCTCCTCCTCTCAAACGATCTAAGAACCCATGAGTCATACAGTGTATTGGACATGAGGACACAGACGCATTTCATCGCCGGGGGCCTGGGGTTAGGGATCGCTCTAGCAGCCAGGCAGGATCGAGGTTCAGATGAGCATATCTGTTTTAGACCCTAGACAAAAATGATCAGCTAACCCTTGCAGTGCTGGGGTACCCCACTGCAAGGGTTGTTTTCTTCTGCCTAGAGTTCTTCTTCAAGGGCACCCGACATACATGCATGGAGTAAAGGACTGCACTATCCTCCCACTGCACAGAAAAGCATGCATTAAAGTATACATACATTTTGGGTAAGCAGCAGGTAGGTGCTTTGTGGGCCCGAAACCTAAAACGGGCCAGGAAATGTGCACGTAAGAGAATGGGCAAGAATTGCCTTTTTATTTCTTAAACTGACAAAAGTATATGTTCTTCCTTCCTTCTAACCACACCAACTACAACAGCACTATAGGTGTTCAATGCATTGCTTTTGTAAAGAATTTGTCCAGAAATGTAATTTCCTGCTGCTGTGATTGGCTGCCTGCTTTTCCCATTCGTTTTCATTACCACACTGGGACTGATCATGTGATTATAGCAGGTAGCCACACCTACTTAGAGCACAAGACAAAAGAAATTATTGGAATGCGGGTGGGAGTTTCAACAGAAGGTAAAATTACACATAAAGTATGCAAGAACCCTTACAAAATGTATGTAATCAACATGGAGAAGATTTGTTTCTTGTTGTCCGTACAACCAATCAGCATGCAGCTGTCATATCTGTGCTTCAGATTCAAAAGTTTAAAAAAAAGGGTTGATACTGTAGGCAACTTTGAGTCTCTGTTCTTCCATCTAAAATGTCTTAGTGTGATATCCCTTTTCTAGACTGTCCACACTTTTCCCCAAGATACACCTTGGTCGTCAGTACCTGGGGGTACCTCTGTAACCGTAGATTGTCGCCCATTCAGCAGATTTAGAGAAGTGCTTGTCATGAATGTGCCAGTCTGCCTGTGTAATATCTTTCCATCTTTTTTACGTGCTTGAGAGGTGAAAATATTCCAGATTTTTCCTAACTGCAAATTGTAAATGCAGACCAGCTTAGTTTATTTGTATTCGAATGCTTCAACATGTTCATCTGTCAGCAGGACCCTTAGTGACTTAGCTTGAAAAATGATACATCTCCTGTTACAGTCAGAGCGTATACAGGAAATGTTGTTCTAAATATCTTCCATATTTTAGGAAATGTTTTATTCCAATTGGCCCATCTTATGATGATTGTAACTACTGTAACTAATTAGTAGCTTTGCAAAGCCCCATAAAATTCCTCAATATCTAACATGCATGTAAAATATATGTTTAACCAACAATTATTTGTGACCACCTGGAAAGTTTGAATAAGCAGGTTTTATGATCTAAGCTCATGAGGGATGTGTTTGTGTTGTGTTTCCACAGGTGCAAACATTGCCACTGGTGAGGAGGTTGCCATCAAACTGGAATGTGTGAAGACAAAGCACCCTCAGTTGCACATTGAGAGCAAGTTTTACAAGATGATGCAGGGAGGAGGTAAGGCCTGCCAGAACTTTGTGTAGAAATTGCAAGTTAAAAAAGCATTCCTATTATTCAAGCACAGATAAGGCAGCCACTCTTTGAACAAGACCATCTAAAGAGTAACTGTGCTAAAAGTAAATCTGTCAGGACTATGCTTCCATAGGTTTCTGGATTGTGAAGTGGGGTGGGCTCTCCAAAAGAAATTGAGACCTCCCTATCAAGGGTGCACTGGGAGGAGAATCTCAGGAAGTGCAGAAAAGGATTTAGACTAGGGATGGGCCGATACTAGTATACCGAGTTGTTTGGCGGGTACTCATACTCACCCAAATGCTCTGATACTTATCCCTGATACCGGAACTTCTGGTGAGAGGGAGATTTCCTCTAAAGGCAGTTTAGGCTTCCTGATTGGTCAGGAAGCCGGCTCCATGCTGCTTGTCTGGCTCGAATGCTGTTTGACCGGGAAGCCGGCTTTGCAGCCAATCTGCATGGAGTAGGGCCAAACAGCATGTAGTCTGCTTCCCAGCCAATCGGGAAGCCATTCCGCGGGTAATGACCCACTTCCTGATTGGCCAGGAAGCCGGCTCCATGCTGAATGGCTGGAAAGCTGGCTTCCCTGCCAATTGGCATCAAGCCGGCCAAACAGCATGGGGCTGGCTTTTACGGCGAATCAGGAAGACAAGTAGCGGGTAATGACCCACCTCTCGGCTTCCTGATTGGCTGGGAAACCGGCTCCATGCTACCGAAAGTACCGTTATAGGTACTCTGAATCGGCAAGTGCCTAAATATAGGTACTCGTACTCGTACTCGATATCAAAAAACCAGTATCGATTCATCCCTAATTTAGACTATTGCAAAGGTCTTGCATTCTCTTAGATCTCCTCTTAACATTTCTGGATGCATTTTCAGTGTCTCCCATTTCTAACTTCAGCCTCTGTTAATTTTCTCCAAGGTTGTGTTCTTAGACCTCTGCTTTTTCCATGTTCACCTATGGTCTTGACCACCTAAAGTACATATGCTGTAAAGTTCATGCAGTGCAAAGCAACTGATCCACTTTAATGGAGACCTCCACAGATCCAAATATTTTCTTTCTGCTACCCCAGTCAGCCACCAGGGGTAAAAGAAAGGATTGCGTACGTCACACTTTGCCCCTGTTGTATTCTACACAAAGCTAGGGACTCTGTTTGACAGTTCTAAATGGCCCAGCACATGGGCCAGAACTAGACATTTGCTTTGGCTCCCACTGCTGAGCAGGGAGCAAAAGTGAAGTAGAGGTAGGTATTTACTGCTGTTGATGAGGGGATTAAAGAAAGCCTATTACCTTGCAATGAATGGCCAAAGCCTAATTTTGCTATAACCTTAGTTTGGCTAAATTGGAGCTTGCAGCTTGTATCTGCCTTAATTATGTTACTGTTGACAACACCATATGGCCCTGCTCTGTAAGCTTCTTCAGTGAGCTTTAATTCTGCTTTATTTTTAACCTCACTCTCCCTTACTAACCATTTCTGTTGTCTCCATCTTGAAAATCTCACACATCCATCCCTTTTGCTATTCATGACACAGCATAATACTAGTGCATATCCTGGTTTGACTGTTGTATCCCCATCCTGTGTGGTGTGTCAACATACAGACTAGGGCTACTCCAGTCTATTCTTAATGCTGTTGTACAGCTCATCTATTTCCTGTCACACTCCTGCAATGCTGCTTCTTGCTGTCAAATCCCTTTTCTGGCTGCCACTTACAAATTCAGTTCAATTTTGTAACTCAAACATACAAAGCCCTATACACTTAGGCCACATGATACATTTCCTAATTTTTTTGTCATCCCAAAATCATCCTTTGTTCTGTGCATTCATTTTTTTTCCCCACCTCCACTCTAGTCACTTACTCACACCTCTGCATCAGGATACATAATCAGCCAAATTGTTTCTTTAGTCATTGATCCATCGTTGCTAACACATATATAAGGCACATATTGTCACCTGAACTGGAGCTTACTGACTTTACCTCTTGTTCCTGCTGCTTATAAATCTAGATCAGTGGTAGGCAACTACGGCCCTCCAACTGTTGTGGAACTAAAAATCCCATGAGGCATTGCAAGACTGACAGCCACAGGCATGACTCTCAGAGGCAGAAGTATAATGGAATTTGTAGTTTTCTCCACATTTGTAGTGCCAAGGTTGCCTACCCCGTTCTGAATCATAAATTCCATGCATCCCTCTAGGGAGCAGTTTTTTCTCTTGGGAAAATTTGGTGAGTTTAATTGGAGGCTAAATCAAATTTGTGAAATTGTAAGACATACGACGTTAAGTTAGGCCCCATTTAAGTGGACCTGTCGTTGTCTAGTGGACCTCCCATTTGTGTGCTTGTTTGTGAAGCAACTGTAGTGTGTGAAGTATTGGGAGGGAGGTGAATTATTGGGGAAATTTGGAGGGAGAGGTATAAACACAAGGTGAGAAGTATCTGGTTTCTCTGTGAAGTGCTGCTGGCGCATACACTATCTGCTGTACAGAGCTTTCACAGGGCAAGAGTGTCTTGTACATTTCTGACTATTACAATAGTGTCTTCTTATCCCTTTTCTACCTTTCTTCTTTACATAGTGGTTGGTTTGTTATACAGTTTGATTTAATATTCTGTATATCTGTGGTTAATGGGATATAGTTTGTTAAACAATCCCATGCTGCTGTATTGCATAAGTTTAAAAATGACTATAGATCTTTTGGTGCTCAGCTACCCATGACGACACAGAGCTGAGCTGCAGCATAGGGTCATAAACTCCTTTCATGTGTTGACGTTCACCTTTTTTCTGGCAGTGGGGATTCCTTCAATCAAGTGGTGTGGAGCAGAGGGAGATTACAATGTGATGGTAATGGAGTTACTGGGCCCGAGTCTTGAAGACCTCTTTAATTTCTGCTCCCGCAAGTTTAGCCTGAAGACCGTGCTCCTGCTGGCAGATCAGATGGTAAATACAACTTATATTGTGTCACAGTACAAATATCATGTAACTGAACTTAAAGTGTGTCCAAACCCCAAAATAAAGTTTTTGTTTTAATTTTTTCAGCTTTTTTTCACCTATTGATCCTGTAAATAAAAACTTTCTCTCTCGGGTTTGCTATGGTCATTGACACCGCTGTACTTATAGAGGGAGCCTTGGAGGAGGACTTTAAACATGTCGTCCTCCTCCATTTCCATTACATGGGAGTCTGAGGATTAGTCCTTTACAGAAGAAAGCTAACATTGTTTATGATTTGTTTAGCTCACAGGAAAATAAAGCAAGTCTTGCATCAAAAGCAAGTTCCACTTATTCACTAATACCCCATACAAATATACTGCAATATACCTGTAAATACACCAATACACCTTATTGAAGAAAAATTATTTTCTTACTTCACTGTTTGCTGTCCAAACAGGAAAGTGAAAATCCCATGAGATGAAATATGGGACAACAGTGATCCTACAATAAAAAAAACTCATAAAACCATGATAATGCATGTGAAACTGTGCACCCCATTATAAAAAAAATAAAAAACTAAGGTAACATATAAAATGTAATGTATTTAGTTTATGAATGTTGCTATGAATTCTCAGATGTGATATTTTTACTGATGTACTTGAAATAAATGGTTAAAAAGGAAGTGAATCCCAATCTATAGGTTTAAGATGTTACAACACCAAATTCTTCAAAATATTTGGCAGAAACTTTGCCCCCAGATACCGCGGCGTACCCTCTTTTATAGCAAACTTAGTGGTGGATTGGGAGTTCCTCCATAATTTCACAACTTGCTTCCTGATCGAAGCACCACATTACTACTGATCCCCCACTGTGGGTCTCCCTTGAGGTTCTCAACTCTGACCCACTGGCTATCGACAACCTCCTTTGGTTACTTCCTAAGGATAGGTCTAGCTTAAGTAGCCCCATAACTGTCCACTCTCTTAAACTGTGAGACACACACAAATCCCCGCAGCGTCCGCTTCTTCTTTTTATTAGAAATCCATCCTTCCCACCTGGCTGTGACTCCCAGCATGCATTCAGTCACTGGATTGCAGGAGATGCAACATGCATGTATAAACTGTACACAGCTGATGGCCTGAAATCGTTTCAGCAATTAAGGGGACTCTTATAAATTGCCCGCCTCTGAACTATTTCTCTACCACCTGGTTAAGCACTTCCTCTCCTCCCAACTTCCTAGTTTCCCCACCGGGGCAACATTTGCTCCATTCGAGAGGGTTTGCAAGAATGATCCGCATACTCTGGGTCTAATCTCTTTGTTGTATGGTCATCTGATTGCTGGACAAATGCTTATTCCTCATAAATACATGTTGGCATCGGAGAAAGGTCTCGTTGTCCCATTGAGAAAGAGAGCTGGAAGTCTATTTTGTAAACCACCAAAACCTGCTCCCAGAGTATTTGCAAATCAACTATAAGTTGATTTATAGGTGGTACCTAGTCATTTATGAACATTCATCCCGGGACGTGCGGGATTGTGCTTCCATAACTGTAGAGGAGTGGGGTACCTTCTTTCATGTCTGATGGCAATGCCCAAAGGTTCAGTCCTTTTGGACTCTTAAGTCTATGGCGTTTTATCCCACCTCTTAGACACTCCGATGGTGGCAAAGCCTAATGAGGCTCTACTTAACCAACTACCAGGTGGCCTTTTACAAAGTCTACGCAAATTTGTTACATGTTCTTACTGCTGCTAAACAGACTGTAGCAAAATCATGGCTATCTGATTCGATACCTCTTGAAGAGGTGAGACGGAGGCTCTACTGGACCTTTTTGAAAGACTGTCTGTACGTTTGGCAGACGAGATCCCCCAATTTGAGCGAATTTGGGAGCCATGGTTACTGTACTTGCAGTCCTCACCTTTTGATAATGCCTCATTGAGCTTTAATCATACCCAGGTAGTCCTGTGCAGCATCTTTCTACCCAGATCCAGGAGTGACCTACTCCATTCCCTATTCCCCTTTTTTGTCTCTCCCCTAGTCTTGCTTGCCCTCTTTCTCCTTTCTTTTCTATTGTTTACCCATCCTTTGCCGTTTCATTACTCTAGGTCTCCACAGACCTCAATGCTCAACATATTCAAGATCTTGTCTGGACTGGATGTACCCTTTTTAGATCTTTTTATCATGGGTTTCTGCCCCTGCATTTGCTATTGGAACGCACTCTGTATGTTGCCTAAAGTTTCCTCAGGTTTCATTTATTCTCGCATACAACCATACCACTTGTTGGTATAGAATCGTTTTGCTTTTCTGGGCTGTGAATCTACCTCTTGGTTACTCCTTTATACTGATTTCTGTTTGTTCTGTCTGGAAATTGTTACTGCTTTGTTGTATTTACCAAAACTTTTATAAAAATGTATTGAATACAAAAAAATAGAAGTGAACATCCCAATATAAGAATAATCTTGTGTAAAACTTCATGATTATGCTTTTGAAGTTGTGCACCCCATTATGAAGGATCTAGCAAAAAATAATATATGGAATATATTGATTATACCTATTAACTGGTGGGTATGATAACTTATCTGACGTATTCGAGCTGAATGCCAAAAACAGAAAATGAACATCCAAATGGCTATCCCAAGGTTGAAATATGGAACAGCAAAAATCCTATAAAGTAATGATGTCTCATGTGAGGCTTAATATTTTACATTCTTAAATAAACTGATGAAATATGGTAATCGGGAAAAGGTAGTTTTGTCAACACCTTAAATTGGACCATAACCCCCTTTTGTGGAAAAAACAAACACCAGCATGCAGTTCTGCATGCCAATTTACAATCTTGCATTCATGAGTTCATCTACTTACTGGTCCAGTTCTGGCACAAATGTGCCAAAGCATTGCATCCTGGGAAGGTTACATCAGCAGAGTATTGCTGGGAAATCTCATCTGTAATCTCATGAGATCTCTGAGAAAGGCATTTTTTTCCCCTGAGATGATGTGCCTGTATCACATGTCCAAGTCACATGTGCCAGAGCTCCAGGAAGTAAATGGAGAGCAAGTAATCTGCCCTTAGTTAACATTGCGACTGTCAGAAGACTGGGAAAGAAAAGAGAAATAAGGTATGCAAAGAATACAAAGCCTGCAATTATCTACAAGTATGTTTTGTAGATTGCCATTACTAAACATTTTTAAAGTTGTGTTTTGTTATTGTAAAGATATGAGTAAAGTTCCTCTTTAACAGATCTGTGGCAGATCGAGTGCCTCTATAAACGCAAAGATAGAAAGTAGGGATGTCCCGATGCCACTTTTTCAGGCCCAAGTACTTCCCTTCATGTACTTGCCGATACCAATTACCGATACTTTCTCTTAAAGGGACAGGTGACTTTAAATGATCCATAGTACAACTACATGTTCTGTACTATGGATCATGATTTAACCTATTCATGTTAGCAGCAGAGAATTGTAACTCTATTGCTGGAGTGTAGTGGAGGTATGTGCTGTATATATGTACTACATATACATTACACACGTCCAGTACACTATAGCAATAGATTTACAGCCAGCCCCGTCCCAAAAAAAAACAGCGCAAGCTTCGGTGCTAGGCATCGGAATGGGTGAAATTAGTTTTTTTCTTCTTCAGGTTGGGATGGCTGTAGGGGAGACACAACTATCCGCCAATGTGAGCAATGGGGTGTGATTCTCTAACATGCACAATGTTCATTAAAGGGTAGGTTCACTTTCCCAAGTAATTTGGGAAAATGGAATTGCCTGGTCTAATCTTTAATTCCTACTGCTTGAATTGCTCTCAGGGAGTAAATCCATTGGGCCTCACATTGTGATATTAGTTTATCATATTTTCTATCACTAGGGTCCTCATGTATGCAATCAAGGACTATAAAACGAATCCATGTGGTATTAAAATATGGCACACACCTACATTATACTAATAGGCGTTCATATCTTGTAACTTTCTATTAAACAGATGTGATCATAAGTAAGTCTCCTAAATTTTCATTTAGTTTTACCTCCCTAGAATTCCCCACACCAACATAGTTACATAGTATTTGAGGTTGAATAAAGACACATGTCCATCAAGTCCAACCTATTGTGTGTGTGTGTGTGTGTGTGTGTATGTATGGGTCCCTGTGTCATCTCGTTATTAGGAGTACCTGTACCCCAACTCCGCATTATGCGACATGTGATTAAAGAAATAATGCCATTGGTTTGGCAGTGGTGTTGGGGTTTAAACACTGTACTATTAGGTAAAACAATATCTGACCCTTCGTTACTCCAAGAACATTGATCACATGTGCAAAACTTAATAGTTCCCCTTACTTCGCATGGGTCCCACCTGCTTCAACCTTGATGGTGGCATTTCAGTAATTTGTCGTCAAGCGAAATGGATATTCTAACAACTAATTTCAGCCTTTTCTTCACATATTTACTTACAAAGCAGTCAGGTGCAAGTAGATATTGCAGGATTTTGCTCAAATATTGTGAATATAGTGGTCGAGTTAGTCAAAGGAAGTTGACGATGAAGGTTATTTTAAAGTCTACATATTATATTGGAATGTGACAGGCAGATTACTCACTTTGTAAGTTATAATTGGCAAAACAGTAGGTGCTTGGAGTAAATATAAAATTATAATCTGTTGGTGGAAGCTCTCTAGTATGCACAGTTCCCTGTAACCTGTTTTCTTTGTATTTTTACTAGATCAGCCGTATTGAGTACATCCATTCCAAGAACTTCATTCATCGGGATGTTAAGCCAGACAACTTTCTAATGGGACTCGGGAAGAAGGGCAACTTGGTGTATATAATAGATTTTGGTCTTGCCAAGAAGTATCGGGATGCTCGGACACATCAACACATACCTTACAGAGAGAATAAGAATCTTACTGGGACTGCAAGATATGCGTCTATAAACACCCATCTGGGCATAGGTATGTTATAACCTAAAAGAAAGGACATTCATCTTATCGCACATAATCTCATCAATAAGCGTTAATGTTTTGAAAACCTTGTTTCTGTCTATAATTTGTAGTTGGATATGCACATGGGGTCAGTCATATTTGCTTAATTCATGAAGGCTCGGCTTTGCAGTGCTGCATGCTGGTATGATGTATTTACTGCTCCTTCTCACAGTGCATGTTTGAGTGGGCCAATTAATTAAAAGCAGCTTGCTCCCTATGTGGCTGATTTTTAAAGTTGTAGTTGTAAAAGGGAGACAGTGTAATTGCACTGAACCCATGGTAGCCCCCTCTAGTGGATCATCTTCAAATCATCCAGCTAACAAAATAATACAAGGTGGAAGAGTAAGCTTGTGAAAATATAAAAGCCGCATCAAATTACATCAAGGTAAACACTTCCATAAGAATATGCGCTCATTAAAATGCTGTGCTCCTCTTAAAAAGTAAAAATGACTAAAGGTTTTTGTTTCCTTAAGTTTAATTGGTTTAAGTTATGTGGTGTTACACTGCACCTTTCCAGAGACCTTAAAGGAGAACTATGGGGTAAGTGTTTGTTTTTCCCCATAGTTCTCCCAAGGGTCACGGGAGGACATATACTAGCGTCCTCCCGTGACCCAAAGCTCAGTATATCGCGAGCTACAGCTCGTGGTATACTGAGACTGCCGCAGCCGGGACTGATCCCTACATTACTGTCGAGATCCACCCAGCTGCGTGAGTGACAGCTGGCTCTGCCTATCTAGAGGCAGAGCCAGCTGTACCCGCCCCATCTGTTCCACCAGTCAGCGCTTGAGGATGGGAGGGGGGGCAATCCCTGCAGGGAGCCGTGAGTGACAGTCACGACTCTCTGCAGGGACATGATCGAGAAGTGAGCGAGCGACGGTATGTGTTCTCTCACTTCGCGATCTGTTGAGCCGACGTGTGACAGTTTCATTGTCACACGTTGGCTCAAACTATGAGGTTGAAAATCACTCACCTCATAGTTCTCCTTTTAAGGAGTGGGAATGTATCCAGAGGGTCACAGACTACAATGTACCAGCAGACTCTTCCAACATGATATTTCTTTTAAAAATTAGATATGTTCTTCTACAGCAAAAATGTTGGTCTTTGCAGTCGAAAGAGTGCATAGAGTGCCTGCTAAACCCCCATCTCTAGGTGCTCCACCCAGACCTCTCCTTGCTAGACTACTAAATTGCAAGAACCGTGAACTCATTCTAACCAAAGCCTGACAGAAATGCGCTATTGCTTTTGAACATACCACTGGACTTTTTTCATGGAATTACAAAAGCATAGAACTATTTTTTATTGAGGCAGAATGGAAGCTCGGAGAAAATACTTTTTACTCTATGGCCTATACAGCAAGAATGTGCATCCTTGCTAATGACGAAGTGCATTTCTCCACTACCCCTGAGCATTGATAGGGCTGGTTCTGCACCAAACATCCCACTGGAGACTGTTGCACCTGGGATTTCCTGATTACTACAGTCATCATTTTGTGAATTTTTGGACTACCACTGAAATTCTTCCTATATCATGGTATTTCCAATGCTATTCTCCCTGTTATTTCTCTGGGACAGTCTATGGAAATTTTGTGTCTCCCTGAGGACTCGTTCTAGTCTTCATGGGAAAAGGGTTTGTAATCCTTTTACACTTCATACTCCATATCCTAACCAAATTGTCATTCACATCTCAGAGATGAGATGGTTTATTACCCTGATATGCCCACTTTTCTCCTTCCCTGGTGCCGTACACTACTTGTACATTTGCTATGCCTGAATATATATGTGTGTATATGTATATACAGTTGTGTGAAAAAGTGTTGGCCCCCTTCCTGATTTTTCATTGTTTTGCCAGTTTGTCACACTTTAATGTTTCAGATCAACAAATGTAACTATTAGTCAAAGATAACACAAGTAAACACAACATGCAGTTTTTAAAGGAAGGTTTTTATTAAGGGAAAACAAAATCCAAACCCACATGGCCCTGTGTTAAAAAGTGTTTGCCCCCTAAACCTAAGAACTGGTTGGGCAACCCTTAGCAGCAAGAACTGCAATCAAGCGTTTGCGATAACTTGCAATGAGTGTTACAGCGCTGTGCAGGAATTTTGGTCCACTCATCTTTGCAGAATTGTTGTAATTCAGCCACATTGGAAGGTTTTCGAGCATGAACTGCCTTTTTAAGGTCATGCCACAGCATCTCAATAGGATTCAGGTCAGGACTTTGACTAGGCCATTCCAAAGTCTTCATTTTGTTTTTCTTCAGCCATTCAGAGGTGGACTTGCTGGTGGGTTTTGGATCATTGGCCTGCTGCAGAACCCAAGTTCACTTCAGCTTGAGGTCACGAACAGATGGCCGCACATTATCCTTCAGGATTTTGTGGTAGACAGCAGAATTTATGGTTCCATTTATCACAGCAAGTCTTTCAGGTCCTGAAGCAGCAAAACAGCCCCCGACCATCACGCTACCACCACCATATTTTACTGTTGGTATGAGGTTCTTTTTCTGAAATGCGGTGTTACCTTTTCGCCAGATGTGTGTCCCACACACCTTCCAAAAAGTTCACCTTTTTGTCTCGTCAGTTCAGAGTATTTTCCCAAAAGTCTTGGGGATCATCAAGATGTTTTCTGGCATAACGGAGACAAGCTTTTATGTTCTTTTTTGCTCCGCAGTGGTTTTCGTCTTGGAACTTTGCCATGCAGGCCATTTTTGCCCAGTCTCTTTCTTATGGTGGAGTCATGAACACTGACCTGAACTGAGGCAAGTGAGGCCTGCAGTTCTTTGGATGTTGTTGTGCGGTCTTTTGTGACCTCTTGGATGAGTTGTAGCTGCGTTTTCGGGGTAATTTTAGTTGGCCGCCCACTCCTGGGAAGGTTCACCACTGTTCTATGTTTTTCGCCATTTGTGGATAATGGCTTTCACTGTGGTTCGCTGGAGTCCCAAAGCTTTAGAAATGGATTTATAACCTTTTCCAGACTGATAGATCTGAATTACTTTCTTTCTTATTTGTTCCTGGATTTCTTTGCATCTCGGCATGATGTGTAGCTTTTGAGGATCTTTTGGTCTACTTCACTTTGTCAGTCAAGTCTTACTTAAGTGATTTCTTGATTGCGAACAGGTGTGGCAGTAATCAGGCCTGGGTGTGGCTAGAGAAATTGAACTCAGGTGTGATAAACCAAAGTTAAGTTATGTTTTGGCGGGGGTCAAACACTTCTTCACACAGGGCCATGTGAGTTTGGATTTTGTTTTCCTTAATAATAAAAACCTTCCTTTTAAAAACTGCATGTTGTGTTTTACTTGTGTTATCTTTGACTAATATTTAAATTTGATGATCTGAAACATTAAAGTGTGACAAATGTGCAAAACAATGGAAAATCAGGGAGAGGGCCAACACTTTTTCACACAACTGTGTGTGTGTGTGTGTGTGTGTGTGTATATATATATATACACATATACACACACACACTGTATATACAGTAACTGTTTTCTATGCTATTCCACATAGCCTGGATTTCCACCGATAGTCGTTAATTTTAATACCTGCCCTTTAAAAATATTGTTAGATAATTGCCGGCTTTGTATTCTTTGTAGACCTTATTTCTCTTTTCCTCCCCAGTCTTCTCACAGCTGCCATTTTTACTAAGGGCAGATTAATCCATTTCCCTTTACTTCCTTGAACTCTGGCACATGTGACTAGGACATGTGACCAT